>NC_140669.1:847500-995000 GCF_054131305.1 Coturnix japonica | reverse complement strand
GAATAGGTTTGCTCATTCATAGTGCAAATAAAGGGACTTCTTAAGGCCCAGATCTGCTAACAGCAAAGTCATTAAACAACTGACTTCAATTCACACGAGCAACGTTTCTTTCCTGAATAATAAGGGCAAAACCACAGCGTCAGTGAACAATTCATCGTAATATTAGGGCAATAACCTTGAAGTCCACAGAATGGTTTGTGCATTCAAGAAGGACACAACCAAAGACATTCATGTGTATGTGACCTGCCAAATGGGAGTATGGGTATAACCCTCAAGGCAGATGGTTAAGTACTTTTCCCCAGTTTAGTATTCAGCAAATATTATACTATTTCGAAGCATGTAATGAAAAGGTCTCCTTTCATGTTTTTACCCAACACTAGTATTAAATAAGAGCCTTAGACATATTTAGGAGATGTGGCTGACAAATAATGGAGCTATAAGTGTTTGAAAATCCCGTATAGTGCATGTGCAGTCCACTGGCTCCAGACATACATCTACAATCTGGAGTTGTGCAGCCTGAAATAAACACAGCTGTGTTTATCTGAATGTGTGATCCCATGTACATGGTAGAAAGTTCAAATAAATGCACTTGGTGCGATGATGCTGTAAATGCAGCAAGCGCATTTGTCAGATGTGTGATGATGCAATCTCTTAAATAAACAGACTGAGCTGTTTGTTTGAATCCTGAGCCACACAGACATAAAAATATATGTACATTAATTGGAGCCAATAAAACGAAATCCAAAACAGCTATAAGATCTTAACTGAACCCTAACTGAAAATTCAGTTGTTGTTCTTACACCCAGAGTAAACAAGGTCTGTGTATCGTTTTGAAGCGTATGGTCCTAAATGTAGCCAATAATTGACTAATGTAGTAAACGACCTTCAGTTCTGGTTTTAGCTGACCAGCCCTGGGATTTTCCAAAGATGGTCCATTGCCTGAGACCAACACTACATCTAGCTTATAGGGTACCCCTGATTTTTCACCTCATCATCTAAAGAGAGAGTTATATTTTACAGCTCAAGGATATTTGTTTCGGATGCATTATCTGTTTGATATTCAAAAGAACCAATAGTCTAGAAGAATGAGTTTGATGAGCTAGAGAATATCTGAAGGAAAAAGGAAAGATGAATGAACGTAGATGCTATCAAAGCTGTTGTTTTACTCAGAGTTCACATTGGCTCAGCATTTCACAATAAACTCATTCAGAACATCAAGTTACTGGAAAAAATCCTCCACTTGAGAAAAATGCAATAGTTACTGATGAGTCAGAAGCTGGAAGTAGTGACAGTACTGTAAACAATTCAGAAGTCCTGGTTTTCTGTATTATTTGACTGCTCTGCAATCCTAAATCACATCGCTGCAAAAGCGTTCTAAAGCCTTTTCAGTTGTCTTCAGTACATTCACTTTGAAAATGTGATACATGAGGGTGGCCTCAAGAATGGTCACTGTAGGATGAAACCATCCATTTTCCTATGTGCTTTAAAATCTTGCCCAAAAGATGGCACTAACATTGTTTTTGGTAACATATATTGGATATAGATTTAATTCTCCCCCATTTAACAGTATTTTCAAAATGGTTGCAAGTAGATGTTGGAAGAACATTCTCAATAAGCACTACAACAAAGTTAATCATTGCCATGTAGAGATTGAGCTCGCCCTACATCGGGAGCATCAGGTGCTGCACACAGAGCTGGTCCCCAACCAGCAGATGTATCTGTCAGAGTACAGACACTGAGCTGTGAAACCTGCCTCCCAGGACTAATGCAGTCTATGCAATATGCCATACAACTTACCAGAACGGCATCATACACTTACATCGTTCACTGTAAAACCTCTTAAAAAGTATGCCCTCAGAGTCTACATTAATATGGTTTGTTTCTAGTACACACACAGACCATCTTTCCTCCTTTACCTAACCTGATCCTGTCTGTGGCCTTGAGGGAGGTGGGCCCCAACTGAGCTAAAAAATCTGGCACAGACATGGCGGGACCAGAGCGTGTGGGAAGCTGAGGGATCAGATGGCATTGCCAGAATTTACAGCAGCACTGGAGAGGAAAATAATTATGAATCAAAGAATATCTTGAGTTGGAAGGAGCAGCACCCAAAATCAGACCATTTTGGTGCACAAGGTGTGATGGGATGTGTTGGCTCTGCGACAAAGACATGGAAGGAAGTCATGAGAGAAGATGACAAGACAAACAGGTCAGTGTGAAAGGTGTGCCTGTGGAGTGAGGGCACCCTGCTCATGCTTTGCACAACCAACAGCAGGGCTGTTGTGGGACCTGGGAGAAAAAATGGTGCAAGTCAGGCCACCCAAGCATGGAGGTCAGAAAACCCCACACGTGCCACATGGCAGGGAGAGTGTGTCCTGGGAATCAGACATGGACAGGAAGGGTGGTGATGGGGGAATAAGGAAGCAGCAGCAGGTATAGATGGAGTCCTGCTTAAAGGTAAAAAGGAAAGAAAGAAGGAGAGAAAGAAAGGAAGAGAGAAAGAGAGAAAGGAAGAAAAAAATCAAGAAATAGAGAGGAAAAGAGAAGGAGAAAGAGGAAAAAAAATAGGAAAAGCAAAAGAAAGATAAAATGAAAAACAGAGGATCTGAAGGTAGCCAGCTGCAGACAAGTGGCTGCCAAGCCTGCCAGGGCACAGAGGCCAGAAAAGGGGATACCTCTGTCTGGGAGCAGCTGTGTGCTGGGATGATGGGCAGCACTGGAGGAGAGGATGGAGAGCCTGGGATGGGAACGCTGCTGTGTGGGAGAACCGGAGGGCGGTGAGCAAAGGAAATGGGCACAGGGTCTGGAGGCACGGCAGGGAGATCGGGAGTGGTGGTACAAGCAGATATTAAAGGTGAGGCAATTAAAAAGTAAGGGATGAGGGATGGCAGAACTCAACAGTACTTCTTTACCAGCCTGAGGAGATCTGTGTGCCAGCCCTGCTGTCACCCAGCACGGAGGCTGGCAGAAAAGGCAGCTCCTGGGGAGGGAAGCCCTGGCCACCGCTGTTACTTTTGGTTTTAGTTTCCCATACACAGGATCCTATCTGCCTTTTCAAGTTCTGTTTTGGTTGCTGTACCAGAGCAAACAAAATGTACAGCCCCATGCAACCTGATTTTTTATTTTATTTTTTTTTTCATGGAAGGAATTAGAGAGAAAAGAGAAGTGTGGATCTGTGACTGTGCCACAAAACAGCACCGGGCGCAACATGGCGACACGGGGGAATTTACGAAAGTGAAAAATTAGATACAGCTACCGAGGCCATCGACCACAGGTGGGTTCTCTGCCATTAACATAAAACCCCTCGGTTCAGAGGAATCCGAAGAGCACAGCCCCAATTACTGCAAGCTGCCATCCCTGCTCCCATCGAGGTCCCCGACAAAAATCTCACACCGTGGTCGAAGGGACTGAAAATCCCCAACTGATTAATGGGAAACTCCCTGCAACAACATCCCCGTATACAGAAAGTTTTTCGTGCTTCAGGAGATCAGATCATCTAAATGCAACTGGTTGCTTCTGCACAGGAGAAGCGCACTAATGCCTGCGGCTCATCTGGCTGTAGGAGCACCGAGGCAGGAGAATACCTGGGAAAAACCTCCTACAATAGGGTGCTGAGCCAGAACGGGACTCTGCCACCCCTCCACCTCCCTCTTAATGAATTTTGCAAAAACCAAAGGGAACTGCCATCCTAACAACAGGAACTGGACAATTTGTGGTAGGTGCTACGCATGGCAGTGCTAGTAGCAGCAGGAGTGCCATGAATATGGAAGTGAGGAGCTAACAGGAGGAAGGGACATTTGGAGAGAAACATCTCACTCCGCTTCTCATAACAAAAACTAGTTTTCAAATCTTCGGCAGCGAAGCAAATGGGTAGGGTGTCACTGGTTCAGCTGAAAACTCACTTGCACCTTATGGTCACCATCTGTGGTGTGGAACGTTTTCAACCTTGACAAAGCAGATTTGTCCGAGGATATTTCCTCTCTTTGAAATAAGAGAATTAGCTGGTAAAACCGGAACCCGTGTTGGCACATCTACACTCAGGCGATCTCTGGAAAAAAGTATATCATCACCACCAGCGTCTGGTTGCCAACCTGTAAAAAGTAACACCCAGCACCCCCAGGCTGCTCCAGCTGCGTCGGCGCTGAGCAACACCAAAGGCTGCTGACTCTCCCTCCTCCTCTTTAAAATATGAAGTGCCCCGTGAGAAGCTCATGGGAAGAAAGGCTCGTGCAGCAGGTGGCCACATCTGTGCCCATCTTGCTGTATCCCAAGCAATTTGGTTTTAAACTGAGTCAGGGGATGTTTAGGTTAGATATTAGGAGGACATTTTTCACTCATATGGTGGTGACGCACTGTTCACAGGTTGCCCAAGGAGGCTGTGGATGCCCCATCCCTGCAGGCATTCGAGGCCAGGCTGGATGTGGCTCTGGGCAGCCTGGGCTGCTGGTTGGTGACCCTGCACACAGCAGGGGGTTGGGGCTGGATGAGCACTGTGGGCCTTTTCAACCCCAGCCATTCCATGATTCTATGTTTCCACAATTCAATTTGCACCCGAGGAACTCCATGGAGGAAACAGATAGCAATGGCAGGCGTGGAGAGGTGAGAAGGAAGGTGGAAGGGACATGGGTGGGCACTGCTGATTACATCTCAAGGAGATCCCAAAGCCCATGAGATGGTCGCCCTCCTCCTTCTGCTCAGTGGTAGGAGATTTTCCCCTGAGCCCAGCCAGCTGACGAGCACAAAACCAGCATGTGTTTCAGATATGTATGCACAGCCAAGCCTTCTTCCACTGTTGAGATGGGAGAGACCATAGTCATATAAAACATAGATGGTTTCCTTTTGATTTGCCCTCCATTGGAGAATTTTCCATTGGCTGTAATTGCATTCATAATACATTGCATTTGTGTATTTTTCAAATAAATGAGTGAATAATCTAAATGATGCCTTTGTCTCTGGACAGAGCTTTCCATCTCAACTCATTTAACATTTTAGTAGTTCCTTCAGCATGGTGAGGAGGCTTCTGTGTCAATTTGGGGGGCAGCCCTGCAGTGTTCTGCTGGGATTTCCCAGCATGACTTTGGGCAAGCCATTCCATCTCCCCATACTTCAGCCTGCAAAGTGGGGATGAGCCAGCGTGGCACCTCAGAAGTGCATGTGAGGATGAACTCATGCCTACGTGTGACAGCAGAACACATCTTGGGGCCAAAAGAACTCGTGCAGAGGGACAGAACCAGCGGTGCTTTTTGCATCTAAAAGAGGTAATGATGTTTTGCTTTTCCCAGCCACAGCCCTGAATGTCACTGACATTTTTGGACCTTTGAGGAAGTGCATGGCCAATTGCCATTCCAACCACACATATGAAGTTCACATATAAAGTTCAACCAGATTCAATCTGTTTGTTGCGTGATGCTCGAATGTTACTTCTCCTCCCAACTTCAGCATTTATTTCCCCATAAAGAGGTGGAATCCCACCGAGTTCTGCATCAGCGGAGACAAATATCATGGTTGGGCTAATTAGAATCCAATGAATGTAGTCAAATTTAACCGCTTCATCTCCAGCTCTGGTGCACAGCGTCACACGCTCCAGTGACACAGGAAGCACTGCAATGTGAATTTAAGTGTTGTTAACAAGAGGCAGCCAGGAGAGACAGCACGGCGACCGTCTGCCTGCAGAAACCACAAGAAAGGGCATGGCCTTCACCATCAAGAGCTTCATACATAACTCTGGCCTTTAAAATGTGTGACAGTGACTCAGAACGAGGAAGGCAAGAAAATCTGCAGAAAAAGCAGTTTGTCACGACGTGGGACTGGTTTCTTCAACAGCTATAACCTCAGTTTCCTGATTCAGCAACTTTGATGCCTATAAATTAAAGAATAAAGTGAAATGGCAACACTGTTTGCATGGAGCGGAGGTAGAATGGCGTCCAAAAGGAGAAGTTCTTTGGTGGTCAGGAAATCCGTCGTAATGTGCTGGTGTTGAAGATGAGCAGCACCAGCGGAGCTGGGAGAACCTCTGCGTGATCACTGGGCTTATAAAAGCCTTAGAACCTCTCAATCACAGGAAAGGTTTGGCCCTATTTCTTCTGGGGTGAAACTCCCAACCTCACACCAAGTGTTTCAGGTTGGATATTGGCTTCAGGTTGGGTACTGGGAAAAACATCTTCTCCAATAGAGTGGTTGGGCACTGGCACAGCTGCCCAGGGAGGTGGTGGAGTCACCATCCATGGAGGTGCTCAAGAGCCATGGAGAGGCTGCACTGAGGAACACGGGCAGTGGGCAATAATGGTGGCAGGTGGACGGTTGGACGTGGTGATCATAGAGGTCTTTTCCAATCTTGGTGATTCTGTGATTCTATGTTTCTAAAATACCCAAAGCCCAGCACAGGGGCTCCAAAGAAAAATCAAAATAGAGTAGATAAATAATAAATTAAATAACATAAGTTAAAGCCTGCTGGAAATGAAAACTGATTAGCCAGATTTCACAGAGGGCTTCAATTAAGTCTGTTTCTCATTTTTGTTTATCTATATTTAATACTGATAAATAATGTTATTTCATTATAATTCTCTGAAGGGTGTTTCCAGTGTTTCTTAAAGGGATAGCCAGGCTTGAAGAGAAAAAACAACCTGAGCTTCAAATAGTAGGGTAGTAAAATGGAAAAGCATGTCTTCTGCGCCCTGTTCCCATTCTGACTTTGTGGCTGCTACAGAAGGAGCTCTGCCCGGAGCCCCATCCTCTCCCCAAGTGCAAAGCCTGCAATACTGCCTACTACTGAGCTTAAATGCTGCTCTCATGATTCATTTATTCACCTCACAGTTAAGAGAAGGTCCAAGAAGCCCGGTTCTGTTTTATATTTACAGAAAGAGGATGCGAATACTAAGAAGCTGCTTCTCAGCATTCATTTAGAATGAGAGGTAACAGCCTTAAGTTGTGCCGGGTTGGATATTAGGAAGAAATTCTTCTCCATACGAGTGGTGATGCAGTGGCACAGCTGCCCTGGGAGGTGATGGGGTCACCGTCCCTGGGGGTTCTCCAGATCTGCGGGGATATGGCACCGAGGAATGCGGCAGTGGGCACAGTGGGGTGGGGTGGGATCCTAGAGGTCTTTTTTAACCTTAACAATTCTGTGATTCCATTATTAGAATTAGGAGGCAGTGACCTGCAATCGGGAACATTTCATGGCCCTGATCCTCACTAACAGCCGTGTTCAAAGATCAGTGTGATATCCCAGAGCCCTCAGTTTCTCCCCAGCACACCTGTTCTCTAATTAAAGCCTATGCAAGGTGACAGGGCAGCACATTAATGGGCAGAAGGAGCTGGACACAGGGCAGCAGCACGCAGGTCAGGGTTGCATGTCCACATTTCTCCACAGGTTGCCCTCCTGGTCTCAGACAGCAACCTGACAGCCATGTACTACATTACTACCACAGAAAGCTGCACTGCATTTCCTACAGCTGCTTAATGCTGTTTAATTGTGCTAATTTAACACAGGTGGGCTTCACAGAAGGCTTTGCCTCAGGCCCTGCTAAAAGGAGAAAATCAGAGAGGATGTTGGCTTGTTGTGTTAGTGAGAACTCAGTTCTGGGGGGGAGGTTGGAGCCTGTCCTTACATAAAAGCACAGAGTTGGTTGGATTTGTGGCTTTGAGGCAATGCACTGAGTGGTGGTGGCTTTGTGGGCTAGAAGGATTCAAGCTGTTGTGCTTGCAGATTTTTTGCAGAATTTCTGGTTTCTGAGCCCAGGTGACTCTATCAGATGCTTTGGGGAGATGCAGGCAGCACTGCTGTTGCACTAGGATGCCCCTGTTCCTCCTGCTGCAACTATTTGTCTGCTGGTTTGCAGCCTGGGCAGTGCTGTGCCTCCAAATAGGCTGCTGGGCATCTGAAAAGCTGTGAGCAGGTGGGTCCCCTTCTGAAGCTCTCAGGGACACAACTGAGACTCAGCGTGCTGAAAGAAGGTGCCCAAAGATTCCACAGTAAATACAGCTGGAAAGCCTTATTTTTAATGCCTTCTATTTTCTCAGGCTGTTTCCCAGCCTGAAACCCAGGTCTGAACCTAGTGTTTTCTTCTGCATGGAAAGGAAGGGCTATGGCTGCCTGCTCACTCCTATGGCTCTTCAACAAGTAGGGCAGATGGGTCTGTGGCTGCTTCCATCTCAAGCTTCAGTCTCATATCTCCTGTGCAAGTCCCCCAGTGTCAGGATAGGGCTGAGCTCAGGCCGCATGCTGAAGAACACTGCAGAGCTCCTGGAAGCAAAGGGAAGAAAAAGCAAAAGGAGATACAGCTTCATGTTGTGAGTACTTGCCAAGACGGGGAAGCCTGGGTTGTCATTCCTGGAAAGCAGGATTTTCCCTGTTGCTAAAAATGTGCCTGTATGTCTCAAGAGCAGTGAGTGGGAGAGCAGTGCCCCATTCCCACACAGGTCCGCTCACGCAGGGCAGCACAGCCACGCTCCTGTGCCGTTCCCCTTTGCCTCTGCACTGTGAGCTGCTCTGCACCACGTGTTCGAGTCCAGGATAGACAGAGAACTGACTAAAGAAAATTAAGCTCCACCTTGATGTCCCACTTTTCTCAGGCTATGTTTTTGCAACTTGGTAGCAGATGGTATGTCTTAGGTACATCACTTCAGAGATGCCAAGTGATGTACTATCTATCAGTGTTTTTGTTTAATAATGAGGGAAATTTTGACTCCTGCTTACACTCAGGGAGCTGCAGCATGGAGACAGGTGTGATGCTTTTTTGTAGTGCTGTATCATCTACCCAGAGCTCTTATGTCTATTTTTAATATGGACACAATGGGTGCTATTAATTAGGGAAGTATATTTGGGTGCCTCATACTAACTGTGTTTACTATAATAGTATATTAGAGCATCTTATTTGTCTTTGGAGACTACAATTAGGGGGGAGTTTGGTTTGCATTATGATTTTTTTCTTTTATCTGATAAAACAGGTTACAAGTCAAGTATAAGGAAGCCAAGTCATGGGAGGATATATATGTGATTCCAGCCCAAACAGCTTAATGTGTGCGTCCTGTCCATCTACTACAAAGGAGCCATTTAACTTCAAAGTTGATGCCTTTAAAGTGGAACATGAAGGCTGCTCAGGGCATCTCAATGACAGCTTCACTGTAAGTGCAGCAGGACAATTGTCATGATCTCATACTATGTGAAGCTATGATGTAATGAAGGAAACGAAGCAAAACACAACTCAGTGAGGAGTTAAAAATGTGACTGGTATGTAGTTGATGTTTTTAAATGTGAGGGTAATTACAATGTTGGACATAACTGCTCTTCTTGTTTTTATTATTATCTTTATTATTTCACTACTTACGTGTTGCAAACCCCTTGGTTTTTATCTAGCCTTAATTTTGCACAATGCTTTCCGTTAACTGCACATCAGGTTGTATGGGAACTGCTGAGTCCTGGCCTGCACCACTGATTGAGCACCTGGGGAAAGGACCTGGCCAGCCCTGGGAGCACAGGTGAAGGCAATTCAGCTGTTTGACCAGAAGGGCTGCAGCCCGGCTGCACCTCTCTTAGACCTCATTTAAGGGCTGACTGCCATTGGGTAGGCTCTCTTTCTGGAGATCCCCCCTTGATGAAGCTTTCCTCTGCAAACCTGGAGTCTTCTGATACAGGTGAGCAACCTTCTTCCCTTCCTTCATAGCACCTTTCTATTGTGATGGTCCTTCTGTCATCACACCTTTGTTGTAATGTCTTTCCCATTGTACTGATCTGTTCAGTTGCTACATAGGTCATAGTCCTGATGCTTTGGGTGGGCTTGGATCATTGAATAGATGTCATACAGCTTTCCTGCTTTGTGGAGTTGAAAGGAAGGAGCCTTTATTTCCCTTCCACGATTAAAATGTATTTTTCTGAAGGCCTATAATTGAACACTTAAGAAAATACTGAAAGCCAGAGAAAAGCACCACAAAGTAGTAATCAATAATAAGGCCTGTGTCCTTGGCTCGGTGCTGGATGGAGCTGGTTGTACTGAATGGGCTGAGCAGAGTGTGGGGTGAAGGGCTGTTCTTGGAAACAGGGAAAGGTGCTTATGGATAATCTGGGGGATTGCAGCCGGAACTGGGAGGTCTCAGGGACATTAAGGAGGTTTAGCATGTTGGACGTCAGCAGTTCCAGGCATCCTGGCCCCAAGTGGGAGGCAGTCTGTCCACAGGAGTGCTAGCAAAGAGGTAACAGTGAGAGCCAGCAAATGTTAGAGACTTGCTATTGTGTTTTAAATGAGTTCTTTGACCTATAGCTTCATCTGCTGTGGCATGAATGAACATTGCAGGGTGAATGTTAGATATTTATGTTCATTTAACAATCAGTAATAAGCTATTGGGACTGATTTTGACGTGTACACTGAAGTTATTGCTTTCTTATCAATATCACGGTACATTTATCAGCAGAGAATGATAATTGCATTGCTGTGTATATAACTGATGTTGTAGTGGGACATTCTCTATGCTGCACACAAATTGAATGCATTTCATCTTAAATACAAACCCATTAATTAAAATCAGAGAGAAACAGCTTTGAATTGCCACCTAGGAGGCATTCCTGGGCAGCATCTTCTCCATTAAATGACTTGGAGCCTCACACAACCTCCTACCCAGATATGCATTCCTTTTAGAAGGAAGGAGGAAGTGCATGGCCAGAGGCTGCCAGGGCTGCATTCAAGGGCACAAGAAGCAGGACAGAAGCAGGGCTGATGAGGCTGCTGCGAAAGGCTGAGAGCATATTTCTGTACTGCAGCAGGCGTTGAGCAGCATCTGCTGTGGCAGCAAGAGTAGCTTTCGTTCCGTTCCTTGCTTTTCACACACTACTAACTTAGACAAATGCACTGCATATGTAGACACAGGTAGTCATCTGTACTTCTCAAAGGTATCCAGCCAACTCTGAGTTTTAATTACTTCTATATTAATTTCCTTCCAACCTGGCTCATTTTTATTTTTGAGCCAACAATGAACTAGATACGAGGCCAGGCTTCAAGAAGGAAAGAACTCAAAGCAAGAATTCCTTTTTAAAGTGACAAAGCTTAACTCAAATTTAGCAGAATATACAGGTTTATATGCACAAGGGAGGACAGCTTCAGTAATCCAGGAACAGCACGGAAGGCCTGGTGAGGATTTCCCTGCCACAGTTTAATGGAAATCATAAGAGAGAATGAGTCAGACCATGCTTGAAAGCTTATTGCCCATTATTCCAGTGTGATGATGGTTAACGTGAAGACTTTTTTGCAGTTCAGGTTAGAGAAGCACTGAAATGCTGTTACCTTTATCAACTGCCCATAGTGTAATAGAGATTTAATAAGAATTTGCTGGGAGAAGGTGCAGTTCTCAAGGTCTGCCTCTACTGGCAGGGTGCGAGGGGCAAAGAAAGGAATAATATAAAAGCTGTTGCTCAGGAATATTTTACACCATTCAAAATCCCTATGCCACAGGTTGAAATAAGGCAGAATGGTGTCCGGTAAAGAGAAAAAACAAGCACTGTGGGCTGAAAGACCAGATATTATGATAGCAAAGCTGTAGACCTGAGAATGGCTACATTTGGAATTACAGCTAAAAGCAAAGGTTCAGTATTAAGAGTCAGGGCAAGAAATAGTAAGTGTCAGTCTTCTTAGTTGGATTTATCTCTCAGCAAAAGAGCATACACCTGTACAAGTATATTTCTGACTCCTCAGTACTGCTGGCCAAACAAACCAATAGTGCAGTGCACAGGGAGGGATGGGGAGAGTGGGAGTAGGGAGGCTGCTCCTCCATTACAGCCAGCTGAAGAATGGTACTGTGAATTAGAAGACTGTATAGGTATCAGGTATTTATTTCCTATATGCTTAAGTGTCTCATCGTGGTATTTTCCTAAATAACCATTATTTTCCTCCCCCTATCTGGTTTTCCTTGTTTGAGTTGTGAACTCACACTTTGCAAAATTTCCTCGTTACCACGGAAGGGTGCTAAGGGAAAGTAGTTGGCTTTTCTCAGCTTTGGTATAAGAGAGTAGGTGACAACTGTTAATTTCCAGAGTATCTCTTGTCATTAGAATCCACCCACTTTTCCTTCCAGCAGACCGATCAAGGGGCTGCATGCGGTCGGCTCCTTCCCAATTCCTCCTGCAGTGCTTCTCATCCATTAATAGCAATCCCCACAGCTGGACCAGCCAGAGCGAGAGGGGCAGGACTTTGTGCCTTCTCATTCACGTGCACAGATGGAGGCAAGAAGAGGTCTGCTTTAGCTTTTAGACCTGACACTGTAGCTAAAGTTGCTTTTCAACTTGAATTAACTGTGTCCCCTCTGCGTGCCCTGCAAATTGATGTGGCCATGCTTCCACATTAGCTGGTAATGTATTCTGTGCTAATAATGTAATTATTTAGAAAACGTTCTCTACTTTATCACACAAAAGATATCAAAAGGCAAGCATAATCTAGGAAAGATCTTGTTCCATTAGCAACCCCTCGAACAGCCACGGGTAATTTTTTCCAGAAGTGACTCAAAAATTCACCTTCTTATACACTGACTTGTGCAAAATAGCTGCTCTTACACAAAACTCGTAGCGAGGAGCTCCAAGAGAGCAGCACTACATTGAAAACAACTGTGGGCTTTGCTCTGAAACCTTCCGTTCCCTCACACCTGCTGCACTGGCACCTGCGATCTTTCCCATTCTTGTCAAATGTTTCCAGTTTGAGATGAGTAATTGTGCCAGAATTCAGAAGAAATGTTAGACTTAATACCGTATTACTGCAATAAAGATCTTAAACACTTTTATTTGCAAAGGTTACTATGACAGCTGTTCAGCTGAATGTATTTTCAAAATGGATATTTATGTTCTTCCACAGCTATTTGAATTCTTCTTTTTCTTCCTAGGTTGTATCTGAAGCACTTTTTTTTTTTTTTTTAATGAGATTTGGAACGCTTTTCATTACTTAATTTATCTGGACCATTCTGCTTAATTGCTAGAAATCACTTCCTCTATGTAAGGTATGTACATCTTCTACCTTCAATTTTTAATTGACTGCAATTTTATTTGCTGTACCTTTTTCATCTTATCTTAATTGATGGTGCTGTGACAGTTCCTTTTTAAATAGCAGGCAGGAAAGACAAAGTGTTTTCATACATTTCAAGGCCATTATGGCTTTCGAGCCCATCATCTGCAGGAGGCAGATCGCAGACATTTACACAGCCTACCTCAATTTTGAGTTATTGAGTCTGCAGCTCAGGAACTTCTGGCGGAGCTCAAACATATCTTCTAGGAAGTTTTCCAATTTCAAAGACTTCAAGTGACAAAAAATATCCCACATTCTATGCGTAGTAACCAAATGTTAAATTGTTCTAACAGCTAAATTATGTGCAACGTTAAAAATTTACACCTCATTTCTGATATAACTTCTTCAGCTTCGGTTTATAGGCAGACGGCCATATTATGCCTGTATCTATCTTGTGATTAACAGCAGATCCAGGATTGTGTATCTTCTCTGATTTATTTAACGGGCTCAGATGTAGGCTGAAATAAGTGGTGTATAACTGCAAAAGGATTTGTCAGAAGATGGTCTGAATGCACATTGGACGGCAATGAAGGTAGTTACAAAGACAAAGGTTGTGTACTGTGGGTACAGAGAAGGGATGAGGTCCAAGGAAGGGGTAGTGCATGAGGAATCTCCCATCCACCACAATTGTTTCAATGGAATTCAGTCCAGGTGTGACTGAATTACTCTGCTTCTTTCCTTTATCTTCTTATGGACTTCCTGGAAATTGCCCTTGGACACCAAGTGGGTAGTGCAGATGTTTTAGATGTTTCTCATACACATGGAGAGAAGAGCAGGGTAGTGAAACAGGCTGCCCAGAGAGGCTGTGGATGCCCCATCCATCCCTGGAGGTTTCAAGGCCAGGCTGTGTATGGCCCTGGGCAGCCTGGGCTGGTATTCAATGTGGAGGTTGGTAGCTCTTTCTGTGATGGGGGTTTTGGAGCTTCATGACCCTTGAGGTCCCTTCCAAGCCATTCTATGATTCCACGAAACTGGGAGAGTGAGAGTTTAATGAACACCTCATGAAAAGTGTGCTGGTTCACTGCAGTGACTGGCAGAGCTGTGTCTGAGCTGCTCTTATGTTGTGTCCTATGCCAGTTCTCTGTCTTCTCAACACAAACTTCCTCCCAGAGTTTTCCAAGAAACCTCCACTACTGGACTTGAAAGAGTCAGACCTTTTTCCAGCGAAAAAACCATGAGGACCTGACATTATCTTTGGGAAAATGCGTTATTCCTTCCTGCAAGGTCTCCAATGGCAAAAACACCTCAAGGACTGAGAGCCTGACAGGAACTGACACAAGGTAGTGCTTTAAATCTTCAGTTATTAATGGTAGGACAAAGCACGCATATAGGGGTGATGCCATTTCTTAAAGTGTTTGCACACCGGCCTTAAAACACATCGTAGATTGTTTCAAAGATTGTGGGCAGCTCCAAAAGTATGAGGGTAAATTGGAGCGATGTGACCATCAGCCATGACAAAATGGTCTCAGAGGTATCGTAACCACCATCCAAGGCCTCCAGGATTGTTTCTGTTGCTGTGTTTTGTCTGGGCGGCCAAAGCTCCTATAAACAGGAAATGGCAGACTTAGGATGATTTCTCTGCTTCAGCACAGACTGGTTCAAGCCCTAGCCATTGCTGCCCTTCTTGTGAGCAAGACTCATTTATGCGAGTACTCAAAGGTGATTTAACTGTTGTGACTACCTAAGGACTTACGTATACATTAATGTGTATTTAGCCTATCTGTCCTGCTCCAGGAGCTCTGGATATCAATATACTTTTCATTCCTTGTGCTGCTAGGAGTCCTGTTTTTCTTTCTTTCTGAAACTCTTCTCCTATAAATACCAAATAAAAGTGAAATTTGTGCAATAGTTCCAGAGATATCAGTTGACCCAGACTGTATTTGTTTCCCTGAGCCATGTTTATAGCACTCCAGGGAAAACTGAAGTTTCAAAACCAGAACATCTATCCTCTGACAAATCTGCTGAACTGTGGAGCCTTATTTCCTGAGTTCCAGGTATTTCTTTTGGACTAGACACAGTAACACTTGTACATCATTCTGAGTCATTGCCTGTGCATATGTGAGCGTTACATCCATTTTCTCCTGCACTGCCAAGGCACTGCCAAACATTTTAGCTTAAATAGAGCTGTATCTACAGCATCATTTTTTCACACACATTTTAGCGCAGTGAAAACTGAATTCTGATTTACAACCCTTTGGAATTTGTTTTTCGCAGAGGTTTATGCCAAGGATGTTTTATTCATATAAAACACATGCCTGGCATTTGTTTCATTGAGATATTAAACTTGCACTTCATTTGCTCTCACCTAAGAGATCAGCCACGTAGATGATTCCTAAGCCAGGATCTGCAGTGGGCATGGCTAAGTGACTCAGAAAATGGCCTGTGACCTCATCTTTCGCAGCTATGACTTTTTGAGCCCACTGTTCAGAGTCCTGATTCAGTGGCAATTAAATAAACCAGAAAAGCACCCAACCCCACCCATTGCAGCTGCAGCTTTGTCTGAATGTGATAAGAGATCATTAATTTTCAATTTGACCTCAGCCTATAATGTTCAAGTGGCCTCTTTGTTCTCATAGTGATGTTACAACCAAGGTCTGAGTCAAGGGAACTGGAAAGGAAATATTAAAATAGTCCTGAAAACTCCTTAGCCTTGTGATCTCGCTCCTCCTCACTTTGTGATTGTGCACACCTTATCCATTGGACAATCACGGCTGCCCTACGTGGATTTCCTGCTGCTGGCTGCTGCTCTCTCAGAGCAAACAATAGTGCTCCACAAAGGTGACCGATTGTGCGAAGCTAATAATGAATATTGAAACACTGCAGCAAAAACATGTTGCGAACAAATGATAGGCCCAAGTTTATTTATATCGAATGTCTGTGAGTAACATTTGTCACAATTTACGAGCTGAATAAAAGCTGAAATTCACTGATTAAAGTGTTCCATATGAATAGCTCATACAGCTCTGAATTCAAAGACGTATTTGAAGAAATTGTTATTACAATTCACTGCTAAAAGAGCTATTGTGAACCTATGGGTACATCAACAGCTGTCTATGGAAAATTATTATTATCAGACAATAGAAAATGTCCTATTTTTAACAGATAATCCCAGAATCTGGATTGAATTAGAATGAAGGAGGGCCCATCTTTCACATCCTTTTTCATTCAGGCACTTGGCAAGCTGAGACTTTACAGAATGTAATTTAGGATGGTTAAATTGTTGTTTGTTAGTGGTGGTTTCTCATTGTAACACCTCAGATGATTAGGCAGAGGACCTGTGTTTGAGTCATCCTACAGCTGGCATGACTGCTTATCCCAGCCCTCAGGTGTCTTAAGTTTCTGTTTGGGCTCACAGGTTTGATTGCAAACCTGTGGTTTAGGGTAGTTTTACTGTGTTGCCAGAGGGAAATCAAGAAGGAGGCAGGACAGAAAGAAGTTCTTTCACCTCTGACTGCTGATGCCCTGCCCTTTGAGGAGCAGAACAAGACCCTGTTTGTTCTGTCTCCATTTCTCGGTGCACCTTCAGAAGGTGCAAGAGCTTCTGAAATGTCTTTCTGCTTAACAGAAAGGAGAGGGAGGTTGTAATCTGAGCACAGAGCAGGCTCCCCATGTGGAAAGTTAAATGTCCTTTCTTCCTGTTATGTTAATTCTTGTTTGCTCGCACTGTTCGTGTAAAAGTAGTATCTCATCTCTAGAATGCAATGTGGCACTTCCAGCCTGACTGCAACCCCACGTTTCATTGTGTGCTGGGGAAGGGGTGATAGGGAGACATGCACAGACAGATCCAGCAAGGCTTGGGCACCAAGAGAAGAAAAGGCTTCTGAGAAGCAGTAGTATAATGATGGCTTGGCAAAACATGTCTAAAAAAAGGAAAACAAAGAAAAAAAGGAGAGATTTCTGATAACTGGCAAATAACAGGACTTAATTTTGCAGACTCTAGGTTTTACATGCCAAATAACTCTGACCTCAAGGAATGTTTTTCCCTCTAGACCTGAACAATGTTGTGCAAGTTTAAAGGTATCAGAAAGGTATGGCTCAGCTGGTTAATAACTTATTTGGTCACTTCCTATCAGAGTCGAACACAGGCTAATGAAAGAAAGAATTGCTTCTTCTTGATACTGCCTGTTGGACTCATAAGTGTTTGTAGACTTTCTGATGGGGAAAAAAAAATAGCGAATGTGAGTTCAACTAAGTTTCAGCTTCCTGACGATATACATTCAGACAATCAGGGAAAACAAGCAATATTATCTATGTTCCACCACATTATGTGGCCTACGTGAGCAGCTCAAGCAGAAACTGAGACCGATAACACTTTGTAAATACCTAGACAGAAGAAAAACATCCTTTGAAATGCTTTTGAAGACAAATCGTGATCTTGAGTAAATTTTCTGCTGGTCAATGGGCAACGTGGCAATGGACAACATTATTTTTGCACTTCCCAGTTCTGGTATCAATCTGCAGCACTGTCGGCTAGCTCATCCATCTATGCTCCAGTGGTTAGAGCTGACCTGGTGGATGTAACTGCAAATATTGCGAAGGGTTCCTCCAGATCTGCACTTTATATTGCAGCTGTTTTGAATGTATATATATTTTTTATTGCTTTGTTTTCTTATCCAGTGTTTAGTATCGTGAATGACATATTAATTAACCGAATTCAGAACTGGTTAATCCAACAACTGGAAGGCTTATATTTATCATTGTTCAGTGATACTACCCAAATGTCAGCTCTTAGCTTGAAAAATTCCTCTGAACTAGTAAACCGGAGAATAATAAAGAGACTATAATTTTCTTTTACTAAAATAAACAGAATATTTTCTTAGTTAATTGTTTACATGTCTTACTCCTGTCACTTCTTTCCTTTCATCCTTATTTTTCTTGTTTTCCTTTATTCATATTTCATCTCTTGAACTCCTTATCTCTCTAATCCCTTATCCTTTATGTTCTCGTTTTATCTCTCATTCCACCACTTTATTCCATGTTTCCTAAGCCTATCTCCCTTCCCATGCTAGGCTCCCCAGGCTTTAAATGCCCTCTGAACTCTTTTCCCTTTCCCCCAGTTCTGTACCTTTCTCTTCTCTTTCATTTTCCTTACAGCAATCTCAGCAGAACAATGCTAGAAGTAGGGCTGGCAAGCTGACAAAACAGAACACTTGGAAAGAAAAGTTTGCTCAAAGACACGCATATTTCTTTTTAAAAAGTATATATCTATAGGAAGGTGTTGCCAAATCATCTGCTTTGTCAGATGTGGAACTTTGAGCAGTGCTCTCTCTGCAGCGCTGATGTGAGGGAAGGGGCAGGAAGCACTGTCAGGTCGCCAGATGAGTACTGTTAGGTGGGATTCCTAAGTGCACGTGACAGCAGTAATTCAGGATATTATTTCTTATGTAAAAATAGCCACGCAAAATTAACACAAAGGGGTTTGGTATAAAAAGATAAAAGCCAGGAAGCTCAGGGGCTGTGCAGCTCTTTTTATCTCGTTTCATTTTGGTTAGGGGATTGCAGGGAAACAGCAGAAGAGATAGAGTGTTTATATGAAGACATCTGGGCCAAGGTGTAGTCACAAAAAATGTTATTGTATTGCTGCTTATCAAATGGCTGATCTGGGTAGGAAGAGGACGTGAACGTAAAGGAGATAAGCTTGGGCTGGGGACACTAGCACGGGGACACAGAGCTTGGAAGGTGAACCTGAAGCAAGCTGTGCAGTGGTGGTTATGTACAATGGGTGAGATGGTGGGTACACAAACAAGAGCAAAATTCAGCCGTTGTTTGCATACCAGTGCACTCGTTACTGTGGGGTAAGGTAAACCAAAGGAAGGGCTCTTTCTCTGTTCAACCAAACGATGCTGGAGTGGCTTCAGCTGGCAAATATCTGTTAGACTGCATTGATTTACTCTGGATTTGAATTTCACTCCTGGAAATACAACAGTGACATGAAGAGAGCTGTAGATGGGATTTCTATTCCCATCCCCACTACCCGAGCTGATGACCCTGAGCCTTGACTTGCATTCCTAATAGGATAGACCTTCTTTTGTAGGAATTCTTTAGCACCTGTAGGTTATGCATTCAATTAGCATCTATATCCTGAACTGAGCTGAGTTGCACCGGCTTTGAAAAAAGTAACAACCAAATGGCTAATTAGGTCAAATTTGGGGCGTATCAGACTTGACAGTGTCTGGCTTACATCACTATGGATTTACATAATGGAACTTAACGGCACTGAAGAGTCTGTTGTGTCAACTCCGATGACTGTAAGAAAGGAATTTTTTTGTATTACTATTTTTTTAACATAAAATATTCACTCAGAAGGATATCCTCCCAATACATCTTCCATCTGTGCTGTGCTGTGCCTATCACTGCTCATTACCTGGCCTACCACCCCAGTAGTATTTCAATCAGTTGTTTTATTTTTCAGAGCTCAGTAATCAGCATCAGCAACCAATTGTTTAACAAATTTCCTCTTTAAAACCAAAGCAATTTTTTTTTCAGCTAAACCAGAGCTATTTTTCAACTGCAAATGCCTGGGAGGGAAGGCAAAAACCATAAGGGCTCAAGTAAATGCCCCTGGTAGTTTTTCCTAGAGATATTACCTATGATCAGTGAGCAATCAAAACAAAACAAAGCAACAAAATCTTAAGTTAATAAAGTTTTATATTCTTACTGTGGCTTCCTCTGTCTTCTAGCAGCCCATCCTGTACATCAAAGGTCACAAAGAACACAATGAGTCACTATCAAAACCAAAAGAATGCTTCATGAACAATTACTATACATAAATTGCACCCTGGTATTTCATTTCTGTGCCAACTCACAGTAATACAGCCCATTTCCTCTTCATTTTTTTTTCCTTGCAGCTTTTGTCCATAATAGCAAACAGCTTTGTTACTCCGCTCACAGAGCTTGGGGTTCTTTTTTTGGTACTTATACCTTTCTCTGTTTGAGTGGTGGGCAGCAGCAGTGTGATGGCTTTTGCTACAGCTCTTTAAGCTGCATTTCTTTGGTGTCAGTTGTGCAGAGCCCTCACCAGTACTTTAACACTGCCGGGCTTTGTAGCCAAAAACATCATTAGGAACACTGAAAGGGTCCCCTCTGAAACCAAGAATCAAAGTGCCCCCTGGAGAGAAATCAACCATACATTAGATCATGCCTTGCAGAGCAATGCAGCACTGTGCAGCTGTGAAACCTGTGCAGATCCCTTAATACAAGCTATTGATGGGAGGACTGTCCTCAGGCTCCATTAACCCAGTTCAGAAGCAAACAGAACCTTCCAGTCTCTTAATACCACACATGTGGGACAAAACAGGCTTTCTGCATGGAGTCAGAAATGTGCGAGTGATCATCAGCCTCCACAGTTCATCTTGTGTTGCAGTTCCCAGTTTTCCCACTTTTGATAATACCAAGTGCCAATGACTTTTGCTGCAATAGAGATGTTCATTCACTCCCAGTTCAGTACCTGAGAAATAAAAAGTTTTCAACATTTCTGCTAAAAAAACACCATGAAGTCAATTAAGTGCTTTTCAGAAGGCACAATTTGTGTGCTTGCGTGTGTGTGTATTTGCAATTAAGTAATGAATGAAAAACTAGATTGATATTGTCATTGTGTTGCTACCTACACATCTGAATTCTGCATGCTGGTCAATTTTTAAGTAGCCTTCTGGTTCATATTTATTGCCTTCAAGAAGCGATAGAAAGCTGCGATGACAAGTAGCAACAACTGGCATTCTCTCAACAATTCCACAATAAGAAAAGAGGGAAGTAAGATAATATCAGTCAGTTTCCTTCTGAAGAGGTTTGGTTAAATCAGAATTTTTCGTTTTAGAAAACCACAAAGCAAAAACACAACAGATTACAATTCTACCTAGGATGGGAGGAAGATAGCAGATATTGTTTGTGTTCTGAAAATAATTACACCCCATTATACCCAGTTCTAGTAAAAGGTGTATTGAAAGGAAACACTGCTTTTCCTTTTTTTTTGCCTCTTGTATGATGAGAATCATTTGAACACCCTTGGCTTCCATTTCTGAAAACAGGAGGAACCAAGTGTAGGCTCACCTGGTTGGGCACTGACATACAGGACTTGCAGTGAGGCCAAGGGCTTCAGTTTTTCTGTTGATAATGTTCAGATCAGCTGCTGATACGAAAGTGTCTCTAAGAAGGGAGAGTAACTGTTCTTACAATACTCTTCACAAGTTTGGTGTTCTAGACTTTCCTTCTTTACTCCCTTATGTACTGTGTGTAAACTTGCACGAATTTGCCCATTCAACTCCCAGTTTTCAGTCTACAAAGCAGAGGTGGTAGCACTTACATATCTTTAGGGATTAAGATCTAATCCTGGAGGGGCTCCAGACTGGCATCATTTATACTCATGAAAAGCACCACTAAAGCACTTGTGAACAGGCAGAAGTACTGACGGGTCCTTACACGACTGGGATGTACTTTTAAAATGCTATTATGGGTGAAAAATATTATCATGTAAATCATATTAATTATTAATAAAAATGAAGTGTATTTAGCATCCCTGAGTGAAAGCTTCCATAGGAGGCTAATTCATAAATCTTTTCAACAAAGCATTTGTAGTTCTGTATATTCTCGGTTGATTAATTTTGCAAGCTTGCACATACACACTGAATCTCCATTTTGCATATGCTTATACCTATCGGCAAATTACAAACTGCATATGTGCTGTAGAATTTGCATACATCCAAAGAGAAGGCTCACTTCTGCAGAGGGACTTTGACAAACGTGACCTCTCCTAAGACATACAAGTAAAATATAGAAAACTCTCTGTCACTTAGAATGTCGAGCAAAAACGGTGATGAAAGCACTTGCTTGTGATTGAGAAAACAATACATTCTTCAGTCCTTCCATGCAAAGAAAATCTGCTTTTTTCCTCTTCTTTTTCTTTCATTTTCCTCCTTCTCTCGCACTAACCGAATGTGGGTGGAAATCAGTAGGAACAGAAAGGGTCATGTTTGCTCCTCAAAATCTGAAGACGGTGGTTTTTTTCCCCCCTTTCCCACAGATGCTCCGTGCTCATCAGTCGTGTACTCCTGAGAGAGAAAAGAGGGAGAGATATTGCCAATAACATTGGTAACCTTGAGTGTAGGCATGCATAAAAATTTGCTGAAAATTGGGTTGTGGTACATGTTCTTATTTTAGATTTGCCCTTGTTAACGTCTTTTTAATAAACAGGTGCATACACTTCCCCAAGCTGTCACTGTTGTTTACCCAGTCTGTACACTTTATAAATCTACTAATGGAATAGACCCAATCATCCTAAGGATCTGTTTTATTAAGCTGGAGTCTCAAAGTTTTCAGGAAAATACTTTCTGGTAACGTAGCCGTGCTGGATGAGTGGATACAAGCTTTGCAAGGTTTGCTGTTGAAGATAAGAAGCATGTGACACAGTTTCATTTGTTAGTTCGGCACAATGTAATACACAGAGTTCCACGCATACTTGACATTCAAATCAGCAACAAAGTGGGATGGATAGAGGGGAAACAAAATTAAAAGGTGTGAGAAAGGTGGAAAAGGCTTTTCTAGCAGAGTCTGAAAGAACCACCCCAGCTGTTGGACGTCTCCACTCCTTCCTTGGGAGAACACAGTTATGCTGATGCAAAAATCACACTGAAATAATTTGAGGTGGGCATTTCATGTCTGCAAAGAAGAGAGACATTCCCTAGAGAGTTTAACTGCCGTTCCGGATCTGTCTAAGGGGACAAAACATTTACAGGTGCAGCAGAGATCACAGTTTTGGGAATACAAACCTCATTCGTTGGGTCTATCTGGAGCAGCAACTCCAGATAAGCTAATAGCTACCATCCGTGCGTTAGAGAGATTGATACCCGTACAATAGTAATTACCTTGCTATTGAAATAGGTAAATAAGTTAGGGGTATATAATTAACTGTAGTTTCATCTTGTGAGCTTTTAAATTGCATCACTGGAGATCGGTATTGTCCAATTGTAGTCAGCAAACACTAATTGCTTAAATTTCTTGTAAGTAATACCATGGGAAGAGTTCCTCCATTTAATTCTTTGCTGAAGGTGTCAGCTCGGTTGCCCTGGAGAATGTAATCTATATTACTTATCTCCGGAGAAGTTGGGAGAATGAAAGTAGGAAAATAAACTTTCCCTGTCTCGTGGAAGTTATCACTGTTTCTCAGAGTCAGATGGTTAACTCCACGCTTTCATGTTTCATCTTCACAGAGATACCACCAGCAGAGGAGCAGCAGAGAAATTTCTGCAACACAGAAAACCCTCCACTGTGTATTTGACTCAAAGCACTCATGAGTTAAAAGAAA
This sequence comes from Coturnix japonica, assembly GCF_054131305.1. Lineage (NCBI taxonomy): Eukaryota > Metazoa > Chordata > Aves > Galliformes > Phasianidae > Coturnix > Coturnix japonica. The sequence continues at coordinate 971,669 of NC_140669.1, read as the reverse complement.
GCTACCTATGTTGCTAAGTTGCACAGGAAGAACGTCCGTGTATCACCAATCTGGTCCGTGTTCAAGTCTGTGATCTCTGTGTGTGTTAAATAGCCCAGTATAGATACCTGAAGCTCTGCAGCACTTAACAGCTTGTTTTAAAGTGGCTGAACGTGGAGCTTCGTATGACTTCATGTGGTCTTGAGTTGCACAGTGCCTCATTAGGTCACAGCTCCTCCTGTACACCCAAAGCTGCTCTGAGTCATGGTGCTTCATATGGAACAACGCTCCCGGTGCAGACTTCACTCTGAGCATTATTCTTTCTGGGAAAAGGAGGGGAAAAAAAGAAAAACCTTTACAGCAGCAAGACTGGGTGTAGGACAGATAGAGTGATTTGTGAAGAAAAAAGTTACTGAGAGGCTCATTAGAGGCAAAGTTGTTAGGCCAAGCAAACAGTTAATCCCTGTCACACAGAGGTAACGGAGTTGCCAGTCATGAACTCTAAATGAAGGGCACTGAGTGCAAGAGGAGTGACTCTTTTTTGCAGCTTCCTCAGTACCATCCGTCTACCATAATGCTGTGGTCTTTTTCTATCTTTAAATACTGGGCTCTGGCTAATTACTGGCAGGAAGTGCCTATTTTTATGCCATTAGTATGCAAATGAGAGAGAAGTAGAAAAATATTCTAAAGGAACTGTTACAATATCTGTCCACAGATTACTCGCCAATTAGAACGTAGGATTAGGGCTGCAGGACCCCAAAAGAGTATGGCCAAAGTCTTTCTGCTTGGGTGCCTCAAGTTTAATTTCAATGGGAACTGTATATACATGGGGCTTTTCCTCCAAAAAAAAGAAAAAAAAAAAAAGGAAAAAAAAAATCAGTCCTAAATTGCCTGCTTACAAATTAGCACTTCTACGCTCTAAAAATGAATGCCTTCATTTCCTCGCCTCGATTTCTCTATAAGTTGGGGATAAAACATCCAGTCTGTCTGTGTTCCAGCACACGCTGGGACCGATCTTGCAGCCGGACTGAAGTTCTCCTCCCACCTCGCTCTCTGTGACAATAGCTGAAAGACAAGGAGTGATATTTATAAAATAGTTGTCACGTGAGTGATAAATATTTAAAGGCTTTCAGATCCTCGCATCTCCGCATAGGTTAAAAACAATAAATAACAGTTTGTCCTTCCCATAGCTTGATGGTATCAGGGACTTCAGAGGTGGACGAGAGTGGAAAACTATTGTGACGTGACTTGATTCAAGTTTTATGAACCTAGAAAAGTGTGAAACAAAGCGCTTATTATCAGAAGGGTATTTCTCATGCATGTCAGCCTTCTCGTCACTCTTGTAATAGCTGATTAGCAAACGTAGGAAAAAGATATAATTGCTCAAATCCTTGACTTCTCTCACAGTTGTACTCTTTGGAAATGCTGCTTTATCAGTTCATTACATGTTACTCATTTTGACTTCCTATTAAAAAAATACATCTACATACCAAAGATAACGCTGCGCTCAACTGAGTCAGCGTGACAAACATTCCTTCTCCGAAAAGTTTTGCTTGAGAGGTTTGTTATTCATTTTTGGGTTTACAAAACAGGATGTAACAGTAACACCTGCCTGGTGTCCCACAGGGTAACGGCACCTGAAAAGATTTATCACGGAAAAGAACGCAGCCTCCTACTCGTACATAACTGATAGCGGCCCTGATCTTCTTCCTCTTTTGTCTGCTTCTGTGACAAAAGCATCCTTGGAGGTTGCTGTTTTTTGCTTTCCTCCCATTTATGTTCTAAGCAACTTGCTGAACTGCTCCTTGATATTTTTTTCCTCCCTCGCTGTCCATGTACCCCAAACTCAGCTGAGCAGCCCTGCTGCTGCCATCAAACACTGTGGGACAATTGCAAGTGGTTGCTAGGCCAGGCAGGATGGAGCTCTGGGCAATCTGATCTACTACTTCATTTTGCTGGCAGCGTGGGTTGGCTATGGCAGGGGGTTGGAACCTGATGATCCGTGATGTCCCTTCCAACCCAAGCCATTCTATGATAGGACAAGAGGTAATGGCCTGAAGCTGCACCAGGGCAGGTTCTCTGGATAATACGACTCGTTTATTGTCCGAAAGAGTAGTGATGCACTGGGGCATCCGCAATAGTGGGGATGCGGCGCTGAGGGTCAGGGTCGGTGGGCACGGTGGGGGTGGGTTGGGGTTGGACTTGGGGATCCTCGATGTTTTTTCCAACCCCATTGGTGCCGTGTCTCTATATAAACCAGCCCGAACCGCAGGCGCGACCCCTGGGCGCTGCCCCATTGCCGGCGCTGCCCACCCCGGGCGGCCCGGCCCCTCCGCCCCACGGCGATGGCGGGGCCCGGGGCGAGCGGCCCGGCGCGGAAGGAGGAAGGAGGGGGCCCGGCTGGCGGCAGGGGGAGGCTGGATCTCCTGCGTGCCGAGGGGAGGGAGGGGCCGGGACGCCGGCGCGTCGGTGCCGACGGTCTCCAGGCGGGAGTGAGGAGGAGGAGGAGGAGGTGAGCTCCCTCTGGGTGGGGTAAGGAGCGGGGCCGCCCGAGCGAGGCGGGAGGGAGGGAGGGAAGGGGTCAGCGCGGAGCGGCGGGGCGGGCGCTCGGCCTGGCGCCTGGGGGAGGCCGGGAGGAGAGCGGGCTGCAGGAGGAGGGGGGGCAGCCCGGCCCCGGAGCGCGTGTTGCCGAGGGGAGGGAGCACAGGGCGCACGGTCAGCGCCCGGCGGGGCTGCGGCACCTGCGGCGCGGGAGGCGCTTCACGGCACAGCTCGGCCGCCGCCCGCCGCCCCCTAAGATGGATCCGCCGCCTCCGCAGTGGGGGAACCGCTCCGGGGCCCGGCGGGGACGGGGCGAACCCGAGCGGCCGGCCCGGCCTGCAGCCAGAGCGGGGAGCCGCTGCACGGCGGCCTAACATGGCTGCGCACGTCTGGAAGGCCGCGGCCCGCGGCATCGGCGGGGCTCGGGGAGCTGCAGGCCCGGGGGAGCCGGGCACTCTGGGCTGTGTGAGCACCGGGCTGTGCTTCGGCCAACACACACGTGTGTCAGCGTTTGCAGCACAGGGTGTGTGTTATTTCATAAACACATGTATGGTTTTCTCTTAAAATACACAACACGAGGCAAGCATTGGTTTATCATAAGCCTGTATGGATTGATCTGCTAAATCTGAGCCCCAAATGTCCCTATAAAGCCATTAAAACATTAATATACTAAAGTAGTTTGGCTGGTAAAACTGTCAGGAAAAAGCCATAACCTTTGCAGTGTCTTAATGTGCTTAACAGAAAAAAATAAGGCATAGAACTCAACTTCGGTTCACCAAAATTTGAAGTTGTAGGGTTTTTTTCTTCTCTTTAATTCCTTTAGGCTTACAGGTGTTATGTGATGGAGCTGCCCACCCGTGCTTTGCAAAGGAATCCCAGCTTTAGGGAGGTGTGCTTGGGATGAATGAGGCTTGGCAGGTCTGCACGTGTCTTTGAATGCAGGGCTGTGTGCTGAGCCATTGAGCTGCTGAGAAGGAGCCATTGGAAGCGCAAATGGGTGCACTCCTTGTATGGAGCAGGAGATGGAAGGAGGAGCAGCTCCTGGAGGGGGAGCGTACTTTGTGGTGGGATTTACTGGTCGTGGAGAATTAAATGTGCATTACCACGACTCAGAGATGAGCACAATAGTCAGGTAAAGATGAGTAGCGGATTTTAGTGTGGCTTATAACAATGGTTTGGCATAATTAAATAGAGCTATTTTATTGGACTCTATTAACCTGGTTAACCTTAAATCTTAACCATGACAGGGTTTTCATGTAAAGAGCCTCCATACAAAGTACAATATTGAATTTTAATTGGAGCTTTCAAGACCTGCTGTAGAGTGTATTCTTCTTGCTTCATCATTTTTTTAACCTTTCAGAGAAGTCCAGGCATAGTTAACACAGGCTGGAAGAATACTTTGACATAAATTGGACAGCTGTGAATCCAGATCAGATAAGACAATTGAGGACAGTTGTGGGTTTGTTGTTGTTTTTTTTTTCCCTTCAAACTATTATTTTTATTTATTTATTTATATGCCTACAAAAAGGTGAGGATCATTTTCACTGCTGCGGTACCTCAGTCTTTACATGTTTTCTGACCAATTTGCCTTTCCAGTTTTTTAGCCAGCCAGTGGAAAGAAGTGGTGGAACCTAGGCAACAACGCTGCCCTCCAGTCCTGCTCAAGACACAGATGCTTTACAGATACAGGACAAAATCCTTCTCTCTGCACATAAATACCCAATTTGACTTGGAAGGCAGTGGTGGTCCTAGCATTGTTGTCAGGTTTTTTGCCTAGAGTGGTGCAGTGAAGCCCCAGAAAGGAAGAACAGCACAAACTGTAGGCGATGGGCTGTTCCTGTCCTAATGTGACATCAATGAACATCTCTTAAAGGCAGTGTCTTAGGGAGATGTTGGAAAGGTGTGAGCTGGGTAGGCAGGATAAATAGTTGCATCAAAATGGCAGAGAGGAAAATAGTAGAAATGGAGTTAAGGGTTGAGGTAGCATTTAAGCAGGGGAGAGGAGATGAACCTGACACGAAGCGAGTTCAGCCTGCTTGGAAGTCAGTGCTCTCTGCAGGTGCTGCTGTGGCCATGTGAGCTGGTGTGCTGAGGATGTGCTGGGAGCCTGGGCTTTGCCCCAAGTTAACAGTGCTGTTAATTAATCCTTGCTGATTGCTTCGCCTTAGGATCATTACCAAATAGAGCTAGTACTGTTGCTGTAGTCATGCTCAGAACTTGCTGAGTACCTGAGTTACAGCTGAAACTTGTCATTTATGCTGCAAAGTCACTTAGACTCCGATGTAAAAGTTATATAACTTCCTTAATGTTGTTCTAAAACCAAAATACAGACGTGTTTCAAAGATCTGTTTGGCTGTAGGCCCATTTTAGAGTGGCCGGTAAAAGTAATAAACTATCCTCAAACAATTCTGCTCAATAAAATTTGAGAATATGAAAACAAAAAGTTCCTGGTTTAGCTTTTCACAAATGCTTTCTGTGCCCTGATGCTGCTGTCTTTGACGTTGCCTGTAGCTAGAAGAGCCAAATCTATATAGTTTTTTAAGGTCCCATGACACTATCTACACTGTGGACTTCTGTTATTTTACATATTTGATGCCTGACCATAATGCTGTACAGACAAGAAGAAATTCCAGTAGACTTCTACCATCACAACAGCACGTTGCTTTGTTTCTCTCAGGGCTCCTGGAGTATGTACAAAAGCTGAAGGTGAGCTGTAAGCTGTGATCTCACCAAGCTCTTCCCGATGGAAAGATGACTTCAGCAGCATTTGCTGTATTGGAATTCCTTACTGCTTCTGTGTCCAGCTGGAATCTGACTTATCTGGGGAAGAAAAAAAGAAATGATTTATATAGTGCATTGTTTGGCTTCACCAGATCAGAATATGTTTATACAATACAGTGCTACAGAGTCCAGATTGGGATTTCCATCGAGATAAGGCATTTCTGTTGCTGCAATTGCTGAGCAAATACTTAGTGTGGAACATTTTCTTGTATCAGCTCTTTCAGCTGTAAGGAGGAAATCTTGTTCTGACATTCGAGTTTTTACCTGGTTAAATAGATCAGCTCAAAAAATGCCGCTTCCACATAAACTGGATCCTAAACTTTGTGTTTGAAAGAGACTCATATCTTAAAATGCAAACAGTTAGTCCTATGTGAAGAGACTTGTATTTGATTGTAAGAAAATACACCAAGAACGTATTCCAAGATTAGATTTTAGTGGCAGTGGTGTAGATAATAAGACAGTAATGTTGAGTCTCTTGAGTGCTTCTGCGTCCTGCTGGTCATGAGGCAGTAGCCACTGTGTAGTGAGAATGGTAACAACACCAAAGGAAATGATTTGAAAACTTGAAATGAGCGTCTCATTTGTTTCGATCTGTGTAACTGAGTATTGCTTGCTAATAGGAGCAAGAAGTAAAAGTGGAAAAGAGTCTGTATATATTGAAGGTTCTCAGGAAGATGTGTAGTGGACTGCTGCACTTTAGGAGTACATTGTGTACCATTGTTTTTTCTCTGCGTGTATGTAAGACGTGTTCTCTGCTAAGTTTGTGAAGCAGGAAAATCATCTTGATCTCTGGTGGCAGCATTGTTAGCAGGGGCTGCTGAGAGCCCGCAGCCATCACTAAGCGGTGCAGTTAGCGGTGCGGTGCAGTGCCTGGGTGCTGCGAGGGCACGCGGCCCCGTGTGAATTTCCTTCGGAACAGATTCCTATCAAAGCGTGTCTTACAGGTACACCTTGGCTGTCCGTATTGCTGCACGGCAGATGTGAGAGTGAAAAATAAATGTGTGAAGCACCAGGCAGAGAAATATGAAATTGGAAGTCTGAGAGCCGCATCTTCAAGCAGCCTGTTATCCTAAACCCTGGGCTGTAGCTGTATGGCAGTGTGTATATATGTTTTATTGCTGATCCGTGGTATTTCCTGTAGGCAAGTAATCAAAGCTCAATTTATAAATGACAATAGGGAAGCCGGTACTTCAGATTGATGGTCTTTTGAGTATGAGTAGCTCTTTTGATGTCCAAATGAGAACTGGAGAAATATCTAAAATTAACAACGGGACATGTGAAATTAAGGATGGAATACAGACCTTGGAGGAGAACAGGCAGGGCTTGGCACTGAATGTGGTTTGGTGTGCTCCCATGAGTTGTTTTTTAGGGTTAAGGAACAGAAGCAACAAAAAGAACTGAGGCTTCTAAATTAATTTTGCATCTGAAAACATATTTAAGTATTATGTGTACAACAGTGTGCCTTTATATGCTGTTCCCTAGTTCTGTTACAGGGTTATTTCGGGGTAGTCAGATGCCATTTTTGTGCAGCAGGTTACCTGTAGTCCACCTATACTACCATAGTAATTGTGGGAGCATTTCCCCCTAGAGCTGCAGCAATGGTCCTTAAGGAGTTTACTTTGGCCTTGCCTCTGGGAGCAGTGGACTTGTACTGATGGTGATCTTGATGGATAGAATGGATTTGTCTCATGGTCACATATGAGGCTTGTAATTGCTGTACTTGAGACTTGCTCATCTAGAGTGCAGGATTCCTAATCATTATTAGAAGCTGTCACTGGGGGGGAAAAACAGCCTGACCAACTCTAAAATTCACGCCTAACTAGTTGGATTCAGATTTAATACATTGCAGGCTTTTATTCCTCTCTGGAATGGAAGATTTACTGAATTGATGGTCCATGATGGATATTACTCACAGCAGCAGGATTCGGTGGTCAAACGTGTTGGAATGAAGGATGAAGATCTCACTGTTGCTCTTTATTATTTTTTCTCAATCTGAAAAAACAAAGAGAAGCCTTTCCTTTGGAGAACTGAGACTTGTGGTTCCTATTCATTAAACCCGTGTAATAGAAACAGAACTATTCTGAAGTCTTTACGTGGGGGGAACTTGCAGAGTATTGCAAAGCTTTGTACATATGTGCAAGAATAAATGTGTATGCATGTTGAATAGTTGGAACGATCGGGTAAAGCTGTGATGGGTGTGTGGCCAGTGGCTGAATGGCTGGAAAAATGCAAATGCAGGTAGCTTCATTTCTACAACCAGGTCTTGTAAGAAAGAACTTTATGCTCTTCCTTTGCTGAGGTTTCTCATCTGAAACTTTTGCCTTTCGCCGTGTCTGTCTGTTGGGTTGCAGTTTAACACAGTGATTCCGTGATTTCCTGCTAAAACCTTTGTGTCGTTTGAGGTAAAATCAAGTTCTCCAAATAAACAGTGTTATCCTCGTGTTGGCTTTGGAGAATAATTTCTCATGATCTTACTTAATGGAAACCTTTACAGGAAGAATATGCTTTTGTTATCATTATGTCAGTGTTCTTTTTGGTTGTGATTTAAATGTAGAGGCAGGATTTATGGAAATGACTGTAGGGTAGGGTTGGCCTAATTAGTCATTATTTCTGGCAAGGCATAAAAAATTGGTCTTACTTGTGCCTAAAACTAATAGTGTGCTTTGTGTTTAATCTGCAGGCCTTTTGTAAAACAAATGATGCTAAGGAGTGCAAAAGATGCACTTTTAAATTCCTTGTAATATTATTTGGCATGTTGTTCCAGGGAATCATTTAGGTTTTTAGTTGAAAGTTAGGTTCATTAAAGTAGGCTTTGTCTGCCTGGGAAACTATGTGTTTTTCTCTGTATATTTATAAACAGGTGTGTTGTTTGTTTCTTAAGAAGCATCAGTTACTAAATTGGAGTTGGAGCAGCAGTTTTGGACTTGGATGTGGATTTTTGTATGAGCGTTTATTTGGGGGTTAAGTAGAAAACACAGCAGTGCTTTCTGAAAGTACTGACACCTACTGTAAGGTTGTGCAGGGAGTTCTCATGTTAGCCGTGTGATGTGTTGGCTGGTGGGCTCAGTTCTGGCTCTTTCAAGGGGTGGGTTTTTTGACCTCGTTCAGACAAATCGCCAGTAATGGGTATTTCACCCAGAAGTGACCCAGGTGCCTTAGAGAATTCCACCACCTTCTGCACTCCTGTACGTGTGGAATGCTTCACTAATCAGGCTTACGAGGGAAGCATTAGCACAGGAAAGATTGCAAACCTGCCTTAAGAAGTAGAAAATAAAAATGAGTTGGAGCATGTGACACGACTGCTTCTCTTCACCTCCTTTCAGTGTGGGAACGTGGCTGTGCTGCCACTGATGTCCCACAGTGCCACCGGGCGCTGCCAGAACATAAAGCTCCTTCGTATGTTCCCTTCCATGAGTCTGTTTCGTGATTAAACTTTGAAAACTCACAGCCCCCAATGTGCAACTGCAGTTCTGTGGTAGCTGTGACATTCCTTCCCTCCGCATGCTGAGAGCTTCATTCTATAGTAAGATGATTATATTGTCCTTTTAAGTTGGCTGTCAGCAGAGAATAGGGAAGCTGCACTTAGAGCATCTGTATGCAATCTTTGCGACAAGCAGGACCCTCTGGAAAGCTGTTATCGTTGGGGCAGAACTAATCATTCCATGTGAAATTATATAAGGAGAATTAGCTCTGACTCTACCTCATTTCCTTTCATACTGCTGTGAAAATAAGCTTGGAAACGTCAAACCTTCCTCCTTATTTCTCTGTCCAAGTACTTTATTAAGCTCTCCTCTTTGTGGCACTCACTTCTCATAGATGCTCTACACAAAAATGACGGCATCTGTTTCTGGTTCCTGTGGGATGGGTTTCCTCCTCTGGACCGGAGTCCCAGGTTTGGTGCCTCTGCCCTCCCTCTGCTCTGACTTTTATTTCCCCAGAGGATCCCTCAGAGCACTTTATACTTAAGGTAGCATGCTTGACGTGATAGAAGTTTGTCAATCACAGGCTGCCTTGGTGATTTAGGAAAAAAAAACAAAACCAAAAGCCTCTGTGGAGCTCTGAGGAGCAGTAAAATCACCTGCTGCTTTGCCTGGCAGGGGCCTATGCTCGTATAGCCCTCACATTTAGAAAAGAAAACCTGTTTCTCAGGAGGTCAGCCTTGTGCTGAATGCACACAGTGCCCATGAATGCTTCTGACATCTTCACCTTCCCCAGGCTTAGCACTGAAGGTTTCTGTAACCCCTCCACAACCTGATCCATTGCTTAACTCTCCCAGGAGGTAACATTTCTTCTAGGACCTATTTTTAATTTTTTTCCTAACCATTTAAGCTTCTTGTGTGTTCCCGGCCCCGCGCCCCGGATACTGCAGTGGGATATGATGATCATTTTTGTAACTGCTCTTAACCTATTTTGAAGCCTGTGCCCTACTTCTTTAGTTGTCTCTCTTTTCTTTTTCCTGTACTAAGCAAGGTTATTTCCCTTTAACTTTTCCTGATTGCTTAGCTTTTCTTTGGAGCTCTTCCAGTTTCCTATACTGTTGTATCCAGATCTGAACTTAGGTCAGCCAGTCAGTACCAGTGATGTTACTATCTTTTGTGTATGATGCTCCTGTTAATATAAATATGAAATACATCAATATAAATCTGAATGAGGTTTATATATTTCACGTCTAATTAAGGTTTAAACCTTCAGACTCAGTGATGTGGCTTTCTCACCTATTCCTGCTTTGTTCCTTCTCTGCTTCCTGGAATGCTTGCAGCTCTTCCCAGGTAACTGTAAAGTTTTGCAAGCTCATTGTTCAACAACTAAGCAATAAATTGAAATATTAAATCATCCTGCACGAGGAATGCTGTCTTTTGGGATTCAGCTTCACAGCAAACTGTGTTAGTCCTTTGCAGACTGTGCCCCTTTCCCTTCACAACTGGACTGTTTTTGAATGTTTAACATTTCTCATTAAGAGCAGAGGCTTTTAATTATTCAGTGGAGAGATGAAGGGGGGCAGAATGCCCCCTAGCATCCTGTACCTTGGTACGTACCTGCTGGCTGAAGATGGAATCATGGAGTGGCTGAGGTGTAATTAATTGAATACGTATATATATGCATGTTTCTGTGTCTGAATACCTTGTGGTGTATGCATAGTCTTCATGGCTATTAGATAAACATTAAACAAAAACAGTCTGCGATGAAACACGTTTAAATATTTGATGTTGGTGTTATTTTGCCAATCATGTAGAGCAAGGAGGTGGAAAGTGAAAAAGTTATTTCTGTACTTCAAAACCTTCACTTTTTTTCTCGTGACTTGGAAGATAATCTGCAGGCAGTTTCCTTTCATGTGAGTCTTGTAGCACACCTGATGTGATCAGAAGCCCTTTGTGCATTTCAGTTTCTAAAACCTAAGGAACGGAGAGATTCTGCCAGTGACTCAGAAAGTACCATGGCTGATGGTCGAGGCAGATGTGATGGCAACCTTTGTGCCCAGGAAGGCTGCAGGAGGATCTGCAGCTGTCTGCAGGGCTGCTGAGCTTCCAGAAGCAGAAGTGATGCAGATGAGCCATAGCCTTCGAGGCTTTGCAATGCTTCTGCTTAGGTTGTAAAGCTCTTCCTCACTAGGCCCACAGGAAGCCCTTCTGTAGAGCAGCCAAATTGGCTTCGTTATTAAGCACTTCTTTTCTGGCTCCCTGATGGTAACTCTTCTCTGTGGTGGCAGGTCTTCAAAGAAGAGCCTCTGTGACGGCCTCTGTGTTCTGTCTGGCTGGGTGTGTGGCCTCACCACCAAACTCTGCATGTGATTTCTGGCTTGGAGGCTGTGATGGGAGACAGAACAGTTTCTAGGGGGTTGTTCAACTTTTTTTCCTTAAATTGAGGTCTTTAGTGTTAAAAATATGGGAGTTGCTCGGGAGCTCTCTTAGAATGTAAGCTGGTGAAATAGACCTTAAAAATATTAAAAAAAAAGAAAGAAAAAAAAAGCTGAAAAACACAAACTAGAATAATAGGCACATTACAAATAAAAAACCGTCAGATGAGCTAATTTTATTTGTTGTTATTCTCTCCTTTGCCAACTGTGTTCTTGCATAGTCAGTTTCTTCTCAGCGCTTAATTCAGCAGCACTGATTTCTGGGCTGTGTAAGATGCTGCCTATTCCTCTCTGGTCTATTAGGAAATGTTCTCGTTTCCAGTGCACCAAGCATTAGCCACATGTCTGCTTTCTGATCTCAGGACTCACTCCTGCTGGGGCTCCCTGTGCTTCACCTCTGCTGCTGCATCCCTCTCCCGAAGGCTGTGCAGGTGAGATGTGCTTGCTGTTCTCTCTCTTGCAGGGAAGCTCCTGCTCTGCCACATGGAGAGAGAGGCGTTCCCCTTTCCCCTGTTCCATCTGAGGGCTTTCTGAAGGGACCGCGCTTACAAGGCAAGCTGAGCATAGAAAGGTACGCTCTGATTTCATCAGGAGCATGTGCTTGAGAAACGCAAAGATACCGTAAGTTCAGTAATATGTTCAGCAGAAGCAGCAGCCTGTAAGTAATATACTGAAAGAGGAACTGGATGAAACATGAAGACAACTTCCGAACAAGAAAAGCACGTGGTTTGCATTATTTCCTTCTTGCTTGGTTTTTATGTTGGTGTCATCGTAATACAAATGAATGTGCTTTTTCCCCTCAAAGTAGTGTTTAAAATTTGATTACCTGCATATTTGTGTTCAGTGTTTGGAGATATTAGGAGGGTTTTGTTTTTTATCAGCTAGATGTTCGCTGAATCGTTCAGTTCAGTGTTCAGCTGGAATTTGATTGGTGGCTTTTATTACAGGCTATCCTGAAAGAAAGTCTTAAGCATTATGTATGTTTTAGTACAGCATTTAAAAATGTGGACTTTGAAGGTGTAGTTATTAAACTCTGTTCAAGGTACAAAATCTACCCTGTTTGCTAGCATTAATTATGCAAGTGTGGAAGTCTTGGTTCTGTTTGAAGGTAGGGCTCTTTATTTGCAAGAAGCTGTTAAAATAAATTGCCAGTACAAGAGGACATTCTACTAATAAGCAAAGGATGCCTGGAGTTGGCTCTACGAAAGGAGAGAATTTAATTCATCCATCATCAGGGATGATGTTTCTTAGCAACACAAAGTATTTTCACCCGGGGTGCTTTCACAAACTTTCACATTTTTCTTCGAATACAGTTTGGTAATGTTTTATATGACCCGAAGTTCGTCCATCTGTCCTGAAGCTCCCGGTGCTATTCTATTTCCTCCAATGATCAAATGATCCGATATACGTGGTTTGTTTTCAGTGTAATGATACGCAAGTTGACTACAGAATCATTTTGCATGTCACGTTTTCCAAAGGGTTCTGGGAAATTATTTCCTTCTCTGTATAGTAAAGCTAAAAGTTATTGAAAATATGTTATGGTTTCCTAATATAACAGATACAAAAAATATTGGCTCGGGAGCTAACTAAATGCTTTCTGATAGCCGTAGCCTCAAGGGGGATACTTAGATCGTTCGTAATAAAGGGCCATCTTTGATATCTTTTGGTGAATTGACTAGTATTCTGTTTAGATCATAATTTATGGAAAAAAACTGGCTTGATGCACAGTGTTACATTATCAAATTGTTTGGGTGTAAGAAGTGCTTTCATGTATGGCCAGGATTTTCAGTGTTTGTTCTTATGTTCTGCGTGAACCCAGAGGAAGCTGTTGACTCATTAATACTCTTCCCTCTGTTTCTTACCATTTCTTAAGAAACTGATCTGATCACTGTACTCACAGAGTTACTGGGGAGATTTGGCTTGCTGAAGGGACATCATCAAGTGTATAACAAGTGGTACATGGTACTGGGAACCAGCATCATACAGTTGTCTTGTTCTGCTTTGAAAAATAATGTAATTATGAATTCTTGTTAAACTGCTCTGGAAACTCCAGTAATTCTGGTATCTGCTAAGCTCCTCCTCATATCATGCTTTGAGAGGAAAGGTGGTTCTAGGGTGACAGCTTCATCGACGATGCATTTGCAAAGATCTGTGATGAGTGAACTGTTACTCAGCTTAATTCACAGCCAGGTTGCACAGAAACTCTTTTAAGTAGTGGCAAAACTACAGAAATACCAGTTTGATTCCTTGGCATTTAAAAAAAGTTTGCAGCTAATGTTAAGGTCACCTGTGTTTTACTGAGCTTTCATATACACATGTAGTGTCTTTGTACATATGGAGTCATATGTAGATATTAAAAAATGGACTGACAGAAATACTGTTAGGGGTACTGTCATGTAAAGGTTTTTTTCAGTGGTGTTTTAGAGTATATATTGTTACTGCAGAGGGAATATTAAGGGAGTGCTGAGAGCTGCCAGCAAAACCCATGCTTGCTCTGTAATTTGGCAGGATTGGTTTCTATAAGGATAATGACCTCACACAAATGAACTCACTAGCAATTCCTGTGTGATTACAAGCTAAATGGCTCTGGGTCTCTAGTTGGTGTCTCTGGGACTTACAATTGTACATCCAAACTTGGACATCCTGTTTAAGATCTTTGATACTGAAGGTGTTGCAGTGCAGGTGTTTTTTACTCTGGTATTTGTGTCCAACATGTTGCAAGACCTCCAGGTGTTTCTGAGACTCCTCTGGAGAATCACCAGATTCTGATCACAAAAGCTTCTTTTTGCTGTCCTACAGGAAGCAGCATCTGAAGAGAGAAGGAAAGAAAGAAAAGCTCAGCCTAGCACAAGGAACTTCAGTTGTACTATATCAAATGTCAGCTCTTTGAATACTGCAGCAAAGCAGTCTGAGACTGCCTTACCTGTAAGTTTGAGCCTTGGCAGCTTGCAGAGAGGTCAGGTCTCCACCTGTTCCTTCTGCAAGCTTTTTTTGATAAGCCGTCTATACTTCCACCTCTGCCTTGGCCTTCTGATCTGAGCTCCATCTGAGAAGCTCTGGAATCTGCAGCAGATTCTCCTTTACCCCTGTGGGCTCTGTGTGGAAAATCTGTGTTCGGAGGTGTGGGTCAGCTTTGCAGCTCTGGTGGCTCATCGGGGTTAGTTGCACGGTGAGTTGTCATAGATGTTTGCTGCAGGCCAATGTTTGCATTGCATAAGCAATATGCAGCTACCTGCTGTGAATGTTGGAAGCAGTCCTGGTAGAGATGCTTCAGTCCAATACTGAGAAGAGAAGGGAGTGCTCCCCTTCTTTGTTTTATTATCACAGTGGTTATTTGGAGTAAGGCAGTATTAAGAAGATGCCTGAGAATGTGGTGCTGAAGACAAATTTTACTACTAAACATTATGTGTAGACCACAGCCTCAGCCACTGCATTCTGTCCTTACTGCTGCAGCAGGAGCTTTTGCCTGTAATCTATGCAATTTCTTATGGTTGAGTATGAAGATACAAAGAACTGATGAAAATAATTGTTTCGAAGGTAGTAAAAGGTCTGGAGTAAGTCTAATAACTACATAGGAGACCTCGTAATGAGGAACACACACTGGTGTCAGAACTGTTGTAAATTTTCCCAAACTACTTTTCATCTTCACCCATCCATGATTCAAATAAAGAACATTCACTGCATGGCCTGCAGCACAATACAAATTGTACTTTGCTAGCTTTCCGTTCAAGCAACGAACATATTACTTGAGCTTTAGGAAAGACAATTTGAAAATGTGCTATCTTTAGAATAAAAGTCTTGAAGTTACAAGAATAAGCAGCGTTTTTACTGTTTGTTGCATCTTTTTGTGTTCATGCGCAAGGAGTGACGTGATCAGAGTTGTCAGTGGGAACATTTAGTTTTTCATGCAAAGTATTTTGGGGCAGCTCTTGTTGGGAGGAACATGTGATGAAATAGAAACGAACGGAGAAATTTACCATTTGTGTAAAAAGGTCACATGGAATTGTTCGGATGTCGTTTCTGCACTTAGTCTCTGCGAAAGTGTCAGGGGAGAGTCCAAATTCGTAAGGCTGGAGCGTTTCACAGGGTTGGAGCTTGGCCTTGGGGTTCTCATCATTTCGCATAGCTGTGTCCTTTAAGAGTCTGATGAACTGAATTTTATTCTAGTAGTGCCTGGACAGTCAGGGATGAGAAGTCAAATGTCTTCTTCTATACAGTTGTTCTGCTAAGTGTTGTGTTTGCATGCAAATTGTCCTGCATGAGGTGTAAATCATGGTACATCAAAGTTATGAAGTATCGCCGCTCTATGTACCGTATTACTTTTAATTTCCCTTTTTGTGTGTGCACAACTTTGAAGATTTGAATATGACATTAGCGTAAGTACTCTGTGGCTGCTAATATAGAATCTGGGATTTACCCTGCCTGGTAGTGCAGCGTCAGGTAGCACTGTGCATTCTTAATGGTATTTGAATGCAGGATAACTGTGACCCACACCTCTTCCTCTCTCTCCATCTCTAAACATGTATTTTTCAGTATTGCTGTTTTGTAATGAGGACTGGTGTAGCCAACTAACTAAACACTTTAGAGCATTGCATGGAAACTTTATAGGCTTAAATGCTGTGATACAAGGTCTCGGTCCAGTTGTTGTGTTCTTGGAGAACTTAGTTACTAGTCTTGAGAAAAAAAAGATGGTCTTTCTCCATGGGACAGTTAGCATAACTGTGGTTTGTGGTAATAAATAAACACCACTTAGCACTGAGGCAGCTGGCAGTCAGCACCTACATTCTCCCATCCGTGCTCTGGTGCTTTTTATGTACTAGGCAGGCTACAGGGAAGCTTGTTTGGTGTACTAGAGTTTGTCTTACAAGCACAATGCTATGAGAATGACAACTAAGCATTGGGTGACTTAACGCCTGACTCAATAAGCGAGCTTTCCATCATCAGTTAGTTTCAGAAACCAGCTATTGATAGGTAGAGCATTCTTAAAGCTACAGCGGCATCTCAGTTACACAAACAAAAACCAAGAATGTATGTAGTTCTGCACTCAATGTTAATGAGCTCTATTTTAAATGGAACCTTGCCCTTTTAAGGGCATTTTCTTCTGAGTAAGGAATAGACTGATCTGTTTCTCCTGCAGCAGGAAGGGCAAGGGGAAATTTGGTTGATCATATTTTTTCTAGCACTGCTATCACAGGGAATGATGGGGCCAGTTGCTGAGATTGTAAAGGACTGCTTGGCCCCAGGCATCTCTAACTATGTGCAAAGACTCATTCAGACTCATTCTGCTTAAGCCAAAAATTACAAAATGCACAAGTTTAGACTGAAAATTGATTCAGGTCAGGCAAAACTGGATCCTTCCCACTGACTTTAAATGGGTAACTAGAGACTTCCATGTGATGGTTCATATAAATCTAAGTGAGTGGACGTTAGATTACACATTCATCATTGTGATTTTCACTTTGATTGCTTAGCGTGTGTAAGCATTTGGCAGTATTGTATTTAACTGCTAGGATAATGTTAACTTGGTATATTCCAAATCTATATCCTATTTATTTTATTAGAGTTGTCTAAATCTCTGTAAGTTGACATGTTTGAGGCAGGATGATGATCAAGAGTATGGCCATTCTGTGTAGGGAGTTTTCGTTTTTTATCTGATGATTTAGTTACCCAGCAATGAAGTATGCTCTTTTTTTTTTACTGCTATGAGACTGTTTAAAAGTCTATTCTTAATTCAATGTAAATCTATTTAAAAGACCTTATGTTAAATAATGTAAACGCTTTCTTGTGAAGTAAATTACTTTGCATACAAAGGATTAAATGTGTCCAGTCATAAACATTGAAATAATGTCATTAAATTCATGGAGATGGTTCTTACTTTGGTTTCTGGGGTGTCGGACTGAGACCTGGGGCTCTTCATTTGTTTCAGAGGCTGGATGCTCTGCTAACAATGCTTTTTCAGTGAAAGCCTTAGTATGTCCTTACAGCATCAAAATGAGGGGCAGGGGTAGTGTTTTTAATTGGTTTAAATACTGTTAAGATCTTTTGAAAGGTTTTATTATAATCAGGTGGGCAGTGGTCACTTCAGAAGTGGAAGAACAACTGGTACAAGTCGTGGTTGAGTATTCAGTAGTTTACTGTTAAAGCAGGAGAGATTAAATGTAGGTAAGAATTTGGAAACACATCTTGGTGATCCAGCTCTCTGTCTTTGCCTGCTGTAATTCCTGAATGGATCAGAGGATCTGAGATAAATATGAGAGTATATGGGCTGTGATATCACACTGATGTAACATCTGGATGGGTGCTGATGCCGTTTTGGATTATGAAGTTAGTGTTAGTTACCTGCTCAGCCCCAGTGCTTTTCTTTAACATTATCATCAGTATGCAGTGACCACAAGGAAGCGATGGGATTCAGAGTGTAGCATAGAAGAATTGCCATGGCCACCTCTCTACTGATGCATCTCATACAGCTGGTTTCAATTGCTTCACTCTGCCTTTGCCTTTCTGTAGGATCTGTATCCGTGCAAAAAATGCACATACTTTCATCTTGAGTGGAAACTGTAAATGAGATCCTCCCAGACAAACACCGAGGGACGTGCTCCTTAGGTTGTCCACAGCGTATTTGGTCAAGGAAGGAAGCAATTTAAGGAATGTGACGTGTGGTTTGTGATGCAGAAAAAAAGGCTTCTGTATGCCTAATACATTGGAAAACATTCGTTGGAGAGCATGTCTTCCGTGTGCCAGATTTGCCCTGTAGTGTTATTAAGGTCAGTATCCACATAGGTTGGCTCATACATATTGAGCGTGGTGCCTGAGGTCAGCTTTGTCTTGTAAATGCAACTTTAAGGAATGTTTGGTCTGGTCCTGTTAAAAGGCATCTATGTGTGTTGTTTGTTTAGAAACTTATTTAATCCTGCTTTCCCTGAGTTTGTCTTCAGTGCCTGAATACAAACAACAGCTGTAAATGAAACATGGTGTCCTGCTTAACAAGTAAAGAGCGTGGAAGCAATGCTGGTGTGTACACGCGTACTCATTCACTGGTTCAAGTGAGCTGGTATCAATTTTGAGATAAACATTTTCTGTTCTAGATGTTGGAACAGACTTCTCTATTCTTTGCTAAACCTTGGTGTGAAAAAACGTGTTGTTGATTTCTGTGGGAGCAAAGACTGTGTTATATTGCCAGTTGAGAACTACAAGAGAGTACGTGAGCTGAAGAGGGAGGGGTTACCAAAATGCTGTCACTAAGCATGCAAACTCAGCTCCCATCCAGTTCCCATCTCCTTGTATTTCTTTGAACACACCGACTTGAATCTTCACTCCCTGAGATCTCTCTGTACTTCATCCCCTGTTGGTGTGCCCATCACAAATCAGCATTTTTCTGTGTTACTGCTAGACTGCTTTTTTTCTTCATCCTTCAGAAGTACCAGGATGCTCCATGGGATGTTTGCTGGGGTGCAGGAGAGAAGAGCTGGGAAGCTCCTGGGTAGCCACTTCAGTGCAGTGAAACAAGTTAATTCGTGGTGGCTGGTACATTAAAAGGGATACTTTCCACTTGCTTAGACTATCAACCACAGTTGACAGTCTTTAGGGAATGAATTTCTTGTGCTTGAGCCCCAGCAATTAGTAGCAGCAGACAGCAGGCCATCAGGTGTGCTAGCTTTGCTTACGAATGGGAATCAAATGTTGCTGTGTGGCTTTAAGGATTCTGCCTAAATTTACAGCTTACAGTTTATGATTGACAAAGATAATGAAGGATACGTAAGTGGTGTTCTTTATGTGTCATACTACTGCAGAATCAGATGTGTTATAGGTGTATTACGGTTGGCAGCACAGCAGTTCAGAGCAGCTGATGCCTGGAAGTGAATGTCTCCTGTACAAGTTCAGCGTGATCAGCGATGGAACTGGAAGTGATTCATTGCTTACTGAAGAAAACCCCCCACTTATGTGATGTGATCAATGGAAAAAGAAGCACGTCATCAGAAATGAAGGTGCAGCTATCTCCACTTCTCTGTTCAAATTCACAACTGCTGCAGACTGAACCTTGGCCAGTAGTTTATGCCAGTGATAAAAAGACAGAGGTCACACGGAGTTGTATCATTTTAAAGGTCTTTCCCAAAAGTTCTTGTCCACAGTGAAGTCGTTTCAGTCTGCGCATCTTAGCCTTCAAATTCACACGTTCAGCAGTGTGGAAGCAGTGCTCAGGCTGTGAGTTCTGTAGGGTTCCTAATTCCCTGTTGGAGGGTGGGATTGCTGTTATTATTTTTGTAAACTTTATGAGCATTTTGTATAATGATGTTCCTGTCATCCTTTTGGCCATGAATCAGCGAAGCATTTCTGTGCACGCTTTAATTGAAGCATGGAGTTGTCTCGCTGTGCAAGTGGTAAAGTCAGTGAGACCATTAATTAAAATTTAAGTATCTGCATAAGTGCTTCTTCTAAAAATAAGTTGCTTCATAACAGCTTTGGGCCATATTGAGAAGGAGGGGTTATTTTCTCAAACTTTGAAATTAGGTATCTGATTCTCTCTGAATTGCACCGTGATACAACTTCACAGCGATGGCAGAGGGCAGAACGTTCCTGGGATGTGGTGGAAGCCTTCTGACTTCGAAGATGTCTCCTGGGATGCTTCCTGAATGAAACTGCTACAGTTTTTGTATTGCACAGGGGGTGGCATAAATGAAAACTTCAGGACAACTTCCTCTGTAAGCCGCTGTTGTAGCGGAAGCACACAAGGCAGATTCCTGTAAAGCAGTCAATTCATCATCTTGCTTACTGTATGCCTGGCTGCAAATCCATTTCTTTTCCATTGAGTAAAACCTTGAATCATTTAGTTAAAGTCAGTGCTTCTCAGTGTGAGACTTCACAGCCAGTTGTGGTGTGTCATTTATATTTTCTATCTGTAGTCAAAGGCATTACAAGCGTTCCAAGGGAATACGGAACTGTGCCTTTTCTTTTGTGTATGAGAAGGTTTACAATACAAATCTACTGTACAGTTTGTGTTACAAAATTATCTGGCTTATTAATTCTCATAGCACCTTTGGTGAAATACTGAACTTCTGTCTCCTAAGTCTGGTTTTTTTTACCAGTCTTCCTTTAGGCTTTTTCTTATTTTTTGTGGTGTCTTTCTGAAGCAGACCGCTTGTTTCAAGGCCTGGCATTCCTCAGCTCTGGTAAGAGCAGAAATTAATAGAGGAGGGAAGAAATCACTGGGAGCAGATAGAGGAGCACGTGTGCCAAGCTGGATTGTGCTGTCGGGTTTCTTAATGCACCATGGCTGTCTCTTCTTGTTACACTGATTTTTTCCTGTCTTTTTGCAGGTGTGTTTGTGTGTAGATCTCTATGTGAAAAGCAATGACCACGATTTCATGCAAGAAATGATATCAAGAGACTCTAATTTAGGTTATGGGAAGAAGCGTTTGCTGGAGTTCATGCAGTATATGAAGTCAGATCCAGAGGTAGAATGCAGGTGTTTTGTGAGCAGTGCAGTGTGTGCTGCTATCCCCGGGCTGTTGGTATTTACAGCAGTGCTTCTTAGCATTAATCATTATTACCATTGTATCAGTAATAGAATAGTAGAAATTGAACCTCAGATAGCAAGAATCTGAAATTTATTCCTATTCTGAAAATCACGTGGTGGCTCCTAACAGTGGAGCTCAGAAGATTCCTCTTTTACATCATTAATTAATATCGCTGGAGGAGGGAGCTCGCTTGTGTTTGTTGAGAGTCAGTGCTAAAAGTTTCTGCAAAGCACTGTCAGATGAGCACAAAGCCAAATTTACTTTGTTTGGGGAAAAAAAAAGACCAATGTTGCCATTTTTACCATTGGCACGTCAGCTGCTTTTTATTGCTTTTTAAATTTGATTTCATTGTAGTGTAGCGAGCTTTTCAATAAACGTAGTGGCTTCGTTTATATAACACTAGAATTATTGTTAATGCCCAGTTTCATACTGCGAATTACGTATGTAATATTGTGTCCGGTGGGATCTTGTATCACAGCATTTGCATAGTTATAGTTCTTGTGACATCGTATCTCAAACAAAGAACCTAGGGACCTGATACAATATCACTAAAACTGTCTCATAGGTATGATTCAAACAGTTTTATTAGCAACATATGGGGTATGAAGGAGCCACAGAGGGTAGTTTTGAGTGTAAGGGTGCTGGCCTATCTCTTTCAGCGTGTAATTATATCAGTCCTCTTCTGTGGCATTATTTGTTGCTGCCCTGGGATTGCTGAAAAATAACTACTAATATGGTGACACAAAGGATCAGAATAAATTATAATTGTTGACTTTACAAGAAATACATTGGCAAAAAGGCTTACTATCCTAAGCTCCAATGCTGTTTCTGTTACAGCTTTGTAACTAAGCCTCATCTGCAAAATAATACCTTTGGAGAATCTTTGCAGTTTCTGTCCATCTTATTGTTTTGTAGTGGATGCTTTTGTGGCCTGAAAGATACAAGGCAGGAACTTGTGCTGGCTGCATTTTAGTTTTTAATCTGAAACTAAGAGAGTGCATTCTGTTAATTGACATTAGGATACTGGGAACTTGTTACCTGAATGGAACACATTATAATTACTCATCTTCAGATACAGGATTCATCATTGGAAGCTCTCTGGCAAATTTATTGCTTTTGAGGCTTCTTATGAAGACCAAAGTGCACAGGCACTCTGTTTTGCCATTCTGAGGAATAAGTAGAAACACATCATCTAACCTGGCAATCAAAGAGTGAACAGGTACCAACTTCTCATGGGTTGAAAAGTGAGTGTCCAATGCGCTTGTAGTCCAGTAACAGTTACTCAGCAGTTCTGTTGGTGATTTGGTTTTGCTGCTGTGTTTTTCAGTTGATGTGGATGATAATCATTGACATAGTGCATCCATCAAAATACATTAAAATTGTGTAGAAAACTAAGGTTAGGAAACCCTGACCTTGATCAAATAAATGCTTAGCTAAGTAACCTATCTACTCTCGATGATCAGTGGGTGTAGGTAATTATGGACTCGTGTCCTTTGCATTTGGCTCGAGTGTGGTCTTTTTGCAGACATTACTCAGTCTATAACGGTCTGGAAGTTAGACTAGATGAGCTCATACTCTTTATTTTTTATTTTTATTTTTTCCCTTAAACTTTATTCAGGCTTAAGATCACTGTTACAATTGGGAAAATTGCACTTTGTCATCTACCAGGTGGATTGAAGCAGAACAGACGTCACCACTGAGATGCATAGAGGAGATTCCCAGCGTGATTTGTGGAAGGCATGTAAAGCAGCCCAGCCTGGTACTGCTCCCCCCCGTTTTGGAAGTAGGTAACAATACTTCTTTAAAATACCATGTCTCTTAGTGGGAAAAACTGGCAGTGTGTAATTCTGTATTGTTCAGACAGAAAACGTAAGACCTTGGAGCTGAGTGTCTCATCACCAGTAATTCCGTCTAGAGCTGGGGGTCCTGGGTTGTCTCCTTGTAGGCTGCTGTGTCTGTGCAGTTATCAGTCCCAGAGCAAACCCATTAGTTCAGCTCCATCCTGCATCACTGAACTGCCTTCCATATCTGCACACAGCATCTGTTTGAGCAGGAGGAGGAGGGTGGAGTGAGGAGTTCAGTGTGTGCTGCATGGGGACTGCCTTTCTTCATCTGTCCTGGTTGAGTGTTGGGGTGGTGGCACTCACGGTCCCTGAAGGTTGCTTTTGTGCTCTGCACAGCTGCGGAGTGCTCTTGGTGTTCAGTAGATGCTTTTCCCTCTGCTTGCCCCAGAAGTGAGCGTGACACAATTCACACCGTGCTTCACTGTGTGTGAAGTCTAATAAGGTTACAGGTTTGGGGAATCAAAGGAATTTTTCCTTGAAGGCAAGATTAGCGACATACATGCTGACTTTTTTTATCCTTTCTAATCAAAATCTGGACTCACGTGGTTGCAGCAGAGGTGGGAAATGTTAAGATTATGAATGTGTCTGCTAACAATTGTACCGCACTTGTAATTCTAGTAGAGCAGCTTCATATGGCCATGTGCGGGTGACAGGCCTCAGAGACTGATGGGCCTACAACAGAGTAGGAAGAGTAACCAAAAACGTTACTTTTAATGAACTTTTAGGATGTTTAGTTGTCCTTACCCAGAGACATAATAACATTTAGTTGGATCTCCAAGTGTAAAAGACATTCATGTATGCATTAGAAGTAGAATTTTCAGGCAAGGGAACATGCTCAGTATCTCATTGGCATTGAAACCAGCTGAGACTGCTTCTTCTAAGGATAGGTGGTGCTTCATCTCTATAGTTTCTGGGTACATCGGAGCGCCCTGAGCCCAATTTGTTTAAGGAAATGAGCTGCTGTGATCGCTGTGTATGTCAGTGCACTTTCTTCTCCCTTCCCTTTTCTTTTCCACAAACTTCTGAACTAACATGAAGCAACATGAACTAAATTTGACAGAAAAGTAACAAGCTTGAAGGTTTTAAGTTCCTATGAGTTAAATTAAGATAAGTTGTCAAATAATGAAAGAAGACTGTTACAGACTGCAACAAGGGGAGGGCTGCAGTGTAAGCTCCTAAAGGCAGCAGAGAATTCAAGTATTTCTTAGATCATGTTGCTTATATTGACATGCATTTCTTGTGTTCTAACTGATCTGCTGATTCAGTGCTCCAAGGCATCAGAACTGTGCTGGCCCTATCATCTGGCATTGCAGCAGCATTGTCTGGAGGTCTCCATGACATGAAGGTTGTTCAAACTTTCTTCAATAAATTAAAGCAACAAAAACCAGAAAAGGAATATAGTAAAGCTATCACTCGAGTAGTCAAATGCTTTAGGAAGTTTTAAAGCATGGTGTGAATTGTATAAGGAAAACTATTTTTTTATTATAAGGTTTTGTGGTGTGTTTTAATAGTGTGTCATTCAGAATGTAATGTTGGAAAGTCTTGCCTAATTTGGCTGTTTGCATTGGCAACCAGTTGCCATGTGAGATAGCAAAGGCAAAGAGCAAAAAGTTGTTGGCAAAGCAGAGCTTTGAAAAGCCAGGTTCCTCAACAGTGCATTTCACTTCAGGTATTGCTGAAAGGAGGAAAACTATCAGTCACACACTGCTGCATGCTATGCTGTTTGAAGGTGTGATATGTAGGAGTATCTCTTCAAGGCAGATGATGCACATGAGATGGAGGGAAGTAACTGAAGACAAGAGTCCTAACATTACAGGAAATAGGAGCATTTGATTATTCATGTGAAATGAATAATCAGAGTCCACATTCAGCTGACATTTCTGCCAATGGAGGCGTTCCTGGGTGACCCAGAGCTGATCCCAGCTTGTCCACTACTCTGTGCATCCCCTGCATTTTGAGTGTGTCAGGAGTGGAGTCAACCTGTTCAGTGTGGTTTACGTTACATAAAATACAGGATAGGATTTTCAAAAGCTTGTAGCAGTCTTTGATGCTGAACTGCCATCTTCAGAAAGGATGTAGACATTCAGGTACTCAAGTCCAGTTGCAAGTCCATGAAATTTTAGCCTTCTCCTCTGAGACTGCAGCTCTATGTAACTTAGGTGCTATTCCTAAAATACTTCCATAGTGCTTGATTTTACATGGTGTGAACCACAGGGGAGGGACCTGCACATGGATCCTACCAGCATGTGTGCAGAGCGCAGCGAGCTGACAGCAGCCCTGTGTTTGTTGGGGTGGCTGTGGAGCTGGCTACCTGTGGAGCGTGCAGACAGCCAACACCACTTGCACAGATGATAAACTTCCATTTTTTCCCCTCATTTATTTGTACCAGGCATGTACTGGGTAGGTAAGCACAACCTGCCCATCTGTAACTTGTTTCAAGCTTCAGCGTGCAGCTAAGTGGCTCCATAGATGTTAGCGATTTCCATATGTAGGCTTTGCTGTGCATGTGTCGTCGTTAGGAGTACAGTAAAACTCATCTCAGCTCTCGGTTCCTCGGCTGCTGCACTGTAGCACAAGTGAAGAGTTTCCATGCCCAGGGTTGAGCCCTTCCCATCACACTTGCAGAGCCTTCTGCTTGACCCCCTGTGCCCTTTGGAACAGCAGTGGGATGAAACTGGGCTGCAGGACTGCAGTGTGCTGCTCAGTACTGTGTGCAATGTGTTGTATTGTTTGGAGCCATTTACTTCTGACTTTGCACAATCTTCTCATAGAATCAGAAGGTTGGAAAGGACCTACAAGACCTACCTAGTTCAACCATCCTCCTTTTACTGTTGCTACCACAGTGTGGTCTCGTGATCATTCATCCTTTCCAGGAAGGATTTTCAGCTATTTTAAATGGAATGCATTTTGGATTTAACAAGGAAGGCACTTTTTAAAAGTTAAAGCCTAATGGAAGACTTGCTGATGAAATAAGATTTATTTTTAACCTATGGGAGGCTTGCAAACAATATGGCGTAATTTAAAAGCAGGAAAAGTTTCAAATCATTCTGTGGTTCTTTTAGGATGTTATTTGCTAGACACTTGTTCTTTTTTTTTTCTGAATTATTAACCTGTAGTTCTTTGCAATCTGTGGAATGTGTCTTAGTGCAAGCAAAGCGATATCCTGTGTTTAAATGGTGACAGTAATGAGAACAAACAGTCTAGAATCATGTGATCGCTGCTGTGAAAGTATTTCAGAGACTGCAGCTAGAGCCCCTTCAGCTCTTCCATCTGCATACCTGTAACTCACATCATCTTTAACGAGGACTTTACCACTCACTTGCTAAGTGTATTTCGAAAGTGTGCGCATCAAATGTCACCCTGCGCTTTGGTTTGGAAGTGGCTGAGGTGTGGGGGGAGACTGCTTTACTTTTCTCAGAGAGGTGCAGCGTGGGCTTTTCCCATGCAGAAGAAAAAGCACTCATAGAATGTGAACTGGTGCATTATATGTACTCATCAGTCTATGTATAAACATGTATATGTTCTTTTTCTGTTTTTTCCTGACAACTTGAATTTGAATATTACCTACTGGAAATTTCACACAGTTCTGGTAAATAGTTAATAATTATTTCTAGGTGATTTCCAACACATACACTCATTAACTCACTGTTTCAGCATTCTTTGTAACAGGGTCTTGTGTTTTTTTTTTAATGAGACAAAATGGAGATAGGTACACAGGCAGCTGCGTGGGTGTTGGCTGGTACCTGCAAGTATGCCATGGGTTTATCAGTGCTTCTTAGGACCTTGGCATGGCCAGAGTTGCGTTCACTTGTGGAAGCAAAGAAAGTGCTAAATAAATCCCAAAGTACCAAAATGTTTCTGTAATAGTTCATAAATAATACATTTGTATAGCAGGGCAATTCAAAGTATGACTTAGATGGGGTTGTGTTAGAAACAAAGATCTCCCTTATAGTGTGCTTGGAAGTACTCAAAGTATGGATCTTAAAATATATCTGTGTATATGGAGGTATATATATCTATTAGCTTGTTGGGTATGTGGCTTTATGTGGTTTAAGAGACCATGTCACAGGTAGGGGTGCAGATTTGAAGGAAGCAATATTCTTACTATCTGAGCGTGGATTGTTTTACTCTTCCTCATGAAGCTGCAGCTGAAAATGAAAGCCTTCTGCTTAGAACAGTGCCTTGCTTTCTCACAGCAGTTATCTAGATTTTAGTGGTATCAAAGTGCTCTTTAGGTGGCTTTCCAGGTGCCATGTGTTTACCTAAATCACTGAATAACTGATCCAAATATCATTTATTTAATGGATCAGATGGAAGAACTGGAGTAGTGTCATTCTTCAGGGTGAACATATATACCCAGCCTCAGCAGAACTCTAAACACTGGCTAAGCAGGGGCATAGCATTCGGGTTGGCAGTGTGATGGCTCTGAAGCACTGAACCAGCTTGCTAGGCTGGCTGGTTCATCTCTGTTTAGAATGGAAACTAAAAAGCCTCCCTGCAACTCAGAGGAAAACCTGAAGAGGAAATACTGACCTAAAATACACTCTTATCTTCTGTACTGGAAGAAGCTAAAGTCTTTTTAGAATCTTTTCATGCAGAAAAGCTGCCTTTTGTGTCGTGTTATAATTTTTCATGCAGTTTAATCACAGACCTAGAACATGCAAGTAGCTGCAGTTCTGAAAGCAGCTGGCAAAAGCTAAGTATGTGTTCTATGGTCAGCAAGGAGCTTGCTGGTTGGTGGTGCGTGTTTTTATGCTGTGAGATGGTTGGAGCTACAAAAACAGTTGTGTATTTCTGTATCTTTTGTGGAGCTAATGAATATGAAGTTATTATCGTAAGGCTTAACTGCCTGGGTTTCTGAGCCCTTCTGTGCAAGTTGAAACCATGACATATCATGGCATGATGAATTGCTGAGATCTAAGTGTGAATTTCAGAAGAATGGGAAAAAAATGAAGTGAATTCTTCCATCCTTGAATTTCTTGAACTTAAATTGCTGTGGGAAAGAAGAGCCACATTCTGGTTTGATAACTTCAAAGTGCATTGGAAGAATATGGACTCCAGGTGACTAAGACCAAATTGTGCAAAGGTACCTGTGCATAGGAATGACCTGATTTTAGGAAGGTAGGACATGATGTTCCGCTTACATTGTCTTGACTTTTTCCTAACCGGCTGGATCAAGTATTTCAGTCTGTTCAGTTGTTATGGAGAGAAGAGGGGTGAAGACCATGTGCCCGCTCTGCAATCTTTAGCTTGTCCTTTCTGAATAGAAGAAATACGTGGAGGGGGAAGAACATTTTCTTGTGACTTCTTTGAAAATGAAAACAAAGGGAACTGACGTCCTTTTACTTTTTCAGTCAAGTGTCACTCATGCTGAAGTTGTAATAATCAATTCAGAATGGCTACTTACACTTGCTTACAAAACTGGATGAAAGAGCTTTGCAGATAAGTTAAAGACCACGCACAAGAAAAGGCTCGTAACTTCATAACTTTAAACTGAATTAGTTGCTTCTTTGAATTGCTTGTTTTCAGTCACGTTGCCATAGGTATCAAAGCAGCCAGCTATTATCATTTCTTTGTAAGGATTTCTGCTTCTTTATGTTCACGTTTCAACAGATCAAAGGATAGGTCTTCAGACAAGAAGTGGAAGGTGTGTTGTTTTAAAGATATGCTAACATACCTGTACCGAATCAGTCTAGGTATTACGGGTACCAGCAGCGGTGCAGATGCAGTGACAAAGAATTTGCATATGACAGCAGGGTAATTACATACTGTGCATTCTTGGAAAATGTTTATTGTGGTTGCTAAAGCTTTCTTGTGACTTTGTTGTTTTATCTCTGTTAGCTAGATGAAGCCGGCGCAGATATTGCTGCGTACTGCAGCTACAGCTTTCTGGTGGTGTTTGAAAGGACCCCATGTGTTCATTGCCAGCAATTTTTAACGATACCTGCTACTGCTATTGATTTATGTTCAAATATGCTTCACTTTAAATTGAGGCGTCCATTTTAGGCTCTTTGTAAGTGACTGCATTATTATGTCTTTGGTACCTTAAAAGAAAAGTGAATTTTAGGAATGGGGCAAAATCCTCGTGGTTGGGTTTCTGATATGACTAAACAGTGGTGCTTTTTCATGTAACTAGTGTAGCAGTCATCAGCAGTCTGCAAATGGAGAGATTTTTTTCCCCCTTGACTTCATGTTACGGCATTTAGAAGAAAATAGAAATATGTCATAAAGGCATCCAAGATAACAGCAGATGAAAGCATTATTGTGCTGCATACTGAGTGTGTTGACTTAGACTTGTACATAACTTTATACGTGTGACTGACAGTAAGTTAAATGCCAGCCACTCATCTGCCTAATATTGCTATCATTCACAAAGATTTCCCCATCACAATCATGGGCCCTTCCTATTTGCCTTTTTATGAGCACATACAGTCATGCCATGGGAACAGCTTAGATGAGTAGGGCCCCCAGATTACTCATGCAGATAGTGATGCTGAAAAAAAAGCTACAGAGCTTTTTGTACCAAAAGACGACTATTTGGGGGATAATGAGCAGATCATTGTATTGTTGTTACACTTGTGTTTCTTTAATATATGTATATATAGTGTAATTTTGCCAAGTAAAGATTTGTTCAGTTGTAACTTGAAAGACTGACTTTAAAGTTGTGTGCAGTGGCAGATACCCTTTTAAAGAACTGCATCTATTTACAGAATCTCTGCTGTTTTTAACCAACTTCTCTACTGTATTTTCTTTCAAAGCTTGAAGTTCATTAGCTGTAAAGCATACGTAAGATGTCTTCAGTCTTTGAATTGCTGCTTTATTTAGCAACCTTGCAAATATCAGCCTAAATTGAAAAGGAAGGTCAATTAGTGAGGAGATAGTTAATAACAAAACATCACAAATAACGTTTGAAGAGGCTGTTAGTTTTACCCAGGAAGTTTCCATTTTCTAGAATTTGTGCTGCCTCATTATTTGTAATATTGAAACTGCTGCTAACCAGTCGTACCAATCACTTACGTGAAGAAATGAAAGTAAAGTTTATACTTCTGGCTGGAAAAGACCGACTCAGACTCAGTGGGCCAAGTTCTGCTTTGAGGTCAAACTGTGAACGTGGAGTCATGCACTGTCAGTAAGCCCAAGTCATCCAGGTAGCAATTCAGAAAGCACTGCAGAATTAAGCAATTTTCCAGAAAAAGGCAATGCTGCTTACACACCTTTGCCTTTTAGACAGCATAGATATATTTGTAGGAAATCTGTGTTAAGTAATGATGTGATTTGCTTCTTAGTGAGCAATATGAAATTACCGTTTGCCCGTCATATACAGATTTGTGACTGCTTGTTCTTTCTTAGCTCCGTCTTTCTGAAGTTGTGGCGTATTCTCTTTGAATATCAAGCAGTTTGGTAGCTCTGTGTATCAGCAAGTTGTTACACTGAAAGACTTCAAGAGGCAATATATTAGGCAAAAAGCAGTAGCGATACCTGTAGAGCACACCATACGTGCCCCTAAGCAAAAGATAATAATTAGTTGCTTCTATTCCCATGCAAACCACCCAAGTGTTGATGTTTATGAATTACAAAGATAACTGCAATACCAGCTCAAGCTCCAAGCTGCTGGAGTTGTTTATGCCCATTCAATTTTTAATGTACCTGTAAGATGTTCGGATTGGGGCATTTAGTCCGAAGGGATTTGTGTGCTGTAATCACATCTCCAGTGATTGAAACACAACAGTAAGGATAGGTCTTTAAAGTATTTTAAGTGCTAGCATCCACTTTGGAATTATTAATAAACAGGAAGAACATCACTCAGAGTACTTTCATATTTTGTTGGCTGAATGGGAGCCGGTGTGTTTGCATGATGATGGTTGTTTAAAAGTGCTGACGGACCTGTTGGTAGGTAGCCTGCAGAGTGAGGTACTAGCAGCTTTGTGAGCTCCTTATTTGCTGATTAGTCTGTACACATTCAGAGTGTATGTTTTGCAATTCAGTCACAAGGAAATATTGAACTGGAGATGACTTTCTTCTGTGTTAGCTGGGATGCGGCCTGGTCTAGCACACATTTGACAGAGCCATATAGTTTTAATAATAATTACAAGTTTGTACTTGGTGGATGTGTTTGTGATTAACTGTGTACAGACTCCTGAGGCTTGGGTTGATTTGTTGCTGCAAAAGGCTCAGTTTGGCCTTGTGTGTGGCTGTGAAGGCTGTGAAGAACAGCTTGGTGTGGGTCAGCCTGCAGAGCTGGGTCTGAGGAGCAGGGGTGTAAAACACTGTGCTGCCTTTTAACTGGAAGATGTTAACAGAAAGTGAGTCTTAAAACAGAAATTGCTTGAGTTACCAGTTATTTGTTTTGCCGAAAGCCCAAATTTTCTGTTACGTGTGGAAGGAAACACTAAGCATTCCTCCTCTAGCCTGTTTAGGTGAATTAAAGAAGATATTAGGGGGGGAAAAAAAAAGGAGATCATGTTGAGTATATATTACCTGAACCATATAATTTAAATCTGAGCTTTCTGCGCTGAGTTATAAGAGTGGGAGGAGTTTGTTAGGCACTGTGGAAGGCAAAATGTCAAAATGACTAATTATGCTGTTACAGAGAAGAGGAGATAGGGCTAATTCCTGAGCAGCAGAACGGTTCTCTTAAGAAGTGTGGTAAGACTATCCCCAACATAAATATAGCTAATACTATTTCCGTATAATTACATTAGTTGTCATGGCACCGTTTAGAAGATTACATCGCAGCATCACTTGCATGGCACGGTGCTGGCACTTTATCTATAGGCAGAAAATGTAAAGCTGTGCCATGTTTCGTATAGGAGTGTGAATAACGTGAATACATCGCGTTACACTTCTCTGTAGTTAGGATCACAAAGAGAATACCGTGCCAAAGGAAATGCTACACCTGTGTATGACCCTACAGAAGCTCACTGAGAGATGTCCTCATTTAGAAGAGCATTTATCTCCCGTTTCACTGAAGCTTTAGGACAAGGGATGCTGCTGGAGGCCTGGCCCTTGGGACGCACCTCACCAGTGGTGCAGCTCTTTGCTTGGGGTAGGCTGGCAAAATCAGGCCCAGGCAAGTTCTTAAAATGCTCCTCCTGCAATCAAAGACTTGAGCAGTTTTGATTACAAGCTCAGAAGCAGCCTTGTTTCAGTCATGTGCCTTCCTGGAAACTGGCCTTTTCTCATAATATTTTAAGCCAACTGGCATTTAGCTTGTGCTATGCTGTGTAGCAGATAAGAATTTCTTCTTAGATAATAGGCGATAATGTATCATGCATTGATAACCTCCGGCACATTTTTTCTCCATTCCTAGTAATTTTTCAGAAGCCTGAATTGTGATCCTTTAGAGCAAAAGAGTTAATTTCACCTTCAGTATTTCCCATGTGAACATGTGGGCTGTTGCTCTCCTGCTGGACTTTCTTCTGCTGTTTTCCTGTTTCTCAGGTCTGCTCCTTTGGTCAAAATAACCTTATTCTTGTACTGTAAACAATTGTGCAGTGTTCACTTCTTAATTTTTGGAGGGGCTGAGTTCCCTGTTTTCAAATATAGCAAGTTATTTTCTGAGTGCTTGACCACAGCCAGGCGTTAGGCTCCTCTGATTCAATCAAATGCAGTCCTGATGCAGCACCTTATGTTTCTTACATCATTTCATGTAAGCACTGCTGGAAGCTCCGTAGTGTGCTAATTTTGTCAACTCTGAAGCATTTAGTAGTGAAACTACTTCTGTTTACAGTAAGTTGCACAGGAAAGTATCTGACAAGTAATTGCTTTACCAATAGTACCATTTCACAGAGTCACAGGATCATACGATTTCTTTAACCTCTAAGCGGAAATACAGAAGTAAAGAGGTGATAAGGCTTGTATATACAAAATACATAGCAGATGCATTGAGCAACTTAAAGAGCAGCCAGACTTGTCATAGTTTTGTACAAAAATGATGCACCACAATTGTGGAGTGGAAGAAATGCAGCTGGTACAGAGTGTCACAGCAAACAGATAAGCAGGGTGTTTTTTTTTCCCCTTACCAAGAGGTGAGCAGTTGCTGCATAGTGTTACTACTGCTGTGATAACCGATTCATTCCTTTAGTATGCAAATGCAGAGTATACAAGGATTCAGTACTTTTATTTAAGAAATATGCCTGCAGGCTGTATTGGTAGGCTTTAGGGAGATATCTGGTTTGGTGTGAAATAAATAGTTATTAAAAGATCACATGAATGTATGTCTTAGAAGATGAAAAGTGACGCTGTGAGCGTTTTGAGAAAGCCCTCCTGTACCTGGCATGCGCGCTCACCACTTGGTTTAGCTTTTCAAAGAAATCTTACCAACCTTGCGGAGAATCACAAAGCTGCAGGCTGGGTGGGGTGAGCAGAGCAGCAATGTGTGAACTTGACAACGTCAGAGGTGGAACTTGAAAGCAGACATCCTTCTGGTGTTTGACCACTGGAGAAAATGCTTCTGTTCCTGGTGGGGTTGCTTTTGCTTCAGTTTTTAACTTCAGGCCGCTGGAGCGCTTAACTTTCAGCGAATGGATTTAAATGCTATATTTCAGGTTTATTCACAAGGCATAGGGACCTGGGTTTGAACGTTTATAAATGAGAAGAGAAGGGAAAGATTTCTGAAAGCGTTTGAGTGAAAGATTACTTTGATACTTGCAGTTGGTATTGAAGATCTGTCATGCTCAAGAAAACAAAGCATTTACTTAAAGCTATTTAGTGCTTAAAGTAGGAAGCATTTTAATATGCAGTTACAAAATATAATACCAATTTAATGAAATCTAGGTTGTAAGATAGCTATTAGGTTGAGCCCTGGGCTCTTTCTCTTCTCTCGTTGTCAGAAACACTCATCAACTCTTCACTGCTTTCTGCAATTCACTCCTGGTGTGTGTTGATGTTTTTTACCTCTAATTCAACATCATTGTTCTTCCTGCAGTGGTTTATTTCTACAGAAAGTGTGGCAACACCGAGTGCTTCCCAGCATCGCATTACGAGTGCTTAGAAACATTTGCTCCCTTCCTATGAATACCTCTATTTTTTACATAACTGCTGCCAGGACCTTACACCTTAATGACCTAAAGGAATCCGACTCCTCTTGCTTGCTACTTTCCACTGTAGGCTCTGCCAACTACTACTACTGCTGACTTCAAAGTATGAATCATCCCAGAAGCTTAAATCCCTGAACTTGTGCTTCTTTATGCACACTTGGATAATATCCATGGAAATTAATAATCCTGGTTCTTGTCTACATGACTGTGTTATTGCACTAATTTAAATAAGCTGATCCAAACAAATTGCAGCTCTTCAGGTGAGGCAGCTGCAGCCCTCCCCTGTGCCTCCTTGTTTCTCCTTTTCCCACCTCTCACCGCCGTGCTCTCTTGTCTTATATTTGTCATCTTTCATTTCCTCTCCGAGTCCTATTGTTTTCACTGAGAGGGATTAGTAAAGGTAAATCTTAGCTTTCGTAGCATTAACATTAGCTTATATCTGTCACACTCGTCTCCTTGCTAACCTAAATACTGCTTTTTTTTTCCCAGTCACCCTTCATGTAGAGGAACCAGGCTACCTACGGCTTGGTACAGTGTTTCCAATGAGAAAAAATCATTAATGTGTATTTTCAGCACTTGGTGTTTTTTATACCGTTTGCCTCCCTTGCTTGTCGCTGCTGGTCCATCAGAATGGCATCGAGGCATGCATGGGGACCCATTGCTGGTGCTGGTTGGATGGCTTTCTGGATATATGGCTGCAACCAAAGTCATTGCTTCTCAGGTAGTCTGAATGATGGCCTTGCGCTGCTGCCGATGAATGGCCACGTAATAGCAATTAGGCATGGAAACCATTAAATCCATTTAGTCATGGTTCTTTTGATGATACCGGTGTCAAAAGAAACAATATACTTTGTAAGGTGTTGGCAGCAGATTTTAAAAAGAAAAAAAATTGTAATTCTTGTCAGATGTGTGTGGAGTGGCTTCAACAAGAATAGTGCTTGGGCTCCTGAAGGGTGGCAGAGAATGGGGCTGAATTTGAGACACTGTTCCTGCCTTTGGAAAGGCTTTTTTTTGCATAGATGTTTATATTTATCATTTTATGATTCATCGTGTTTTATTGAAATGGAAACACATCACCAAACAGAATGCAGTAAACTGAACTGTAGCTCCTGCTTAGCCACGGTCTACTTGACTGCATTTTTCTGTGACAAAAAAAGAAGTATCTTTCTTATTTGTAAAGAGAGAAAGAACAGAAAATGGCGTCTTATTCAAATGATGCCTGTTCACGTCATGGACTGTACATACATGAAAGTTAATGTTTTCTGCCACTGCTTGTATTTAGTTGCACTTTCTGGTCAACTATGTACTCATTTCATGTGCCTGTCTTCAGATTCACCCATGCTCATGAAGACTAGTCATAACTAAAATAGAACTTAGCAAGAAATTCAGGGCTCTTTTTTTATCTCTGCATGAGGCAGTCTGAGATGCGCTTCATTTACATGCTGTAGTTTACTTAGGTAGTGATTTTTCCTTTATGTAAAATAGCACTAATGACACTAACAGTTAACTTTGGCATTTCATATAGCTTGTAGTTAGTTACTGGAAAACCAGGGCTTTCTTGTTTACATCAACCAATTACAAATAAAGTACATCTCTTTACAGAAGATGTCACTGTGAGGTAGGGATAACTACAGTAAACTGAAGAATTGAGTCTTTGACTATGTGGAAACGTAAGCATGTATTGGGCTGTACACTTGGGTGTTCACACTGGCTGCAGGGGTTTATGTGGCTGTGTTGGAAGGGTCCATGGCTGGATAGAGTTTTGAGAAGTCCTTTGCATCCTGCAATGGCTCACAGATATCCTATCAAGCCAGGATTCCTTAAGTCTGTTCAGACTGCTTATTAGGCACAGAGTCAGGGAGATAATATATTTTTAACTTTTACATTTGAAGAAACCTTTCAATTAAAAGGATTCTTCATCATTTTAAAATGCAGCGTTGACACCGTATAAGGAATGTGATTTTGGTTTTTTTCTTCTCTTGGAATGGAGAAAAACCTGTCCCGTTTACTTCGTGTTTCTGCAGCTTTCAACATTAAATGGTGTAGTTATTATTTACTGTACCTCAGTAATTGCCAGTATTACAAGGAAAGAAAGGCCTGTGGAATTGTGTGTAGAACAGCTCACGTACCCACACTGATATGGCAAGGGGTTTCTTTCAGGATAATTGCAGAGGATGAGCTGATTTTTGTGAGTTCATAATTCCTTCTTCTGTAAAGTCCTATGGATTTGTGTGCGTTTTTTTCCCTGCTGTTGGGGGCAATGAAACATGAAGCTCAAGATAGTTGTTGCACTGATTGCAAAGTCAAAGAGAAAAGGAGGGTCGTGGCTCAGGAAGGGAAAGCTCTAGTGTGAGGGGTCATAGAGCCATAAGATAATTCAGGTTGGAAGGGACTTTGGCAGCTCACCTCATCTCGTCCTGCTCACAGCAGGGTCAGCCCATGATACCCGTGTCCAACAGCATCTGTACTTATGGAACACTTAACCATCGCACAGACTTTTTCTCTAGTGTCTGTATTTAATCTAGTGCAAGTTTCTAGTTTGCATTGAGGCTTGTGACTCGTAAGGCTGTCAAATCAAGCATTTATAATGCTTTGTATTACAAAATTTGCTCTGCAAAGGACATCAGCTGATTTTTCTCTAGGTTTGGATTCTGTGAAACCACAAGTCAGGCCAGTACCTCCAAGTGTGGCAAGTATCTCCCTGGACTGTGTTCTGGGACTGCATGTAAAATACATGAATATATATCTATCTTTCTTTAGAGCCAACAGTGTCTTTGTTGTAGGCATTCTTTTTTTCCCCCCTTTTTCCTGCAAAGATTTACTAAGTTTAATAGTCGCTACAAAATACTTACAAATGTATTATTTCTACAAAGAATTGAAAGATGATTTTTCTGCTGTCAGCTGAAAAGCAGGAAAAAAAGTAACTACTCCAACAGAATTTTATTAATGAATGATTTACACTGGTTCCAGCTGTGACCATGTGATTAGTCCTTCACTAAGCAACAATGGGTATTTTCTTTCTGCTTTTATTTGATTTCCAAGAATGTGTCATCTGTTACATAAACTGCTGCCAGTGTACCCCATGTAAACTGGTATTTTTTATTTCCCTGAAGCGCAAGATGAATACCCACCCATACCCTTCTGGAAATACTGTTTTAAATGAATTGAGAATTTTATTGACTGTATCTGATTCACTGTGCCAAAATCATAAAACTTAAAATATTTAATAAACACACTAGACTGTAGGATGCCTTGTTCCCTTGGTGGTGCAAAAGATAGATTATTTTCACTTCTACATTTCTATCTTAATATTTTATTACAGCAATACAATGTGTGATAGAGGTGGACAAGCCTGCAGATTGAAATGTGGATAGTCCAGATTGTTCCTTTCCCTAGACCATATGGTGTAGTTCTAAAAGCCTTTTGTACGCTGTCTGTTCAGTTAATTGTAAACTCCGTCTTTAACGTACCTTAAAAAATGAGATATCTGTGATCCAAAAGTCAGTATACGCAGTGGTAAGTAAAGTTTGCTAAAATATATGTAAAATCACAGTCCCGCCTGCTGGTTTCTGGGTAGATTTTCCTTTATTGGGGAATTTGAAAGTCTCAGTGTTTCTTGGTAACGATGTAAGCCTGCGTTTACGGAGGAACTGCTTTTTCCATTTCCTCCTCAGGAAAGGAGGGGGGGGGAATTTTAGTATATAATGAACATTTCATAATATTTTTGCTTGGCAGACAGCTCTGCCAGTGGGTGATGTGCAGGAACATCGAAGATTTCTGACAGATGGATGGTAGGACTGCTAATACACCTACACGCGTTTCAGCTTCTGATGTTCCCGGTGTTCCTCTGATGCTAAGGAGCTTGTGTTCACACTTTGTTCTGATGTTGCCCGGCGCTGGCTTTCAGAAGAGCAGAACCAAGTCTCACTCTGGATTTTCGTATGCCGCAGGGAGGGTAAATTATTACGGTCCTCAAAATGTGAAGAAATTACAAGGAAAGCAAAACACGATTATTTTCTTTTTAAATGTGATACAGGTTTAAGTGTGATATGGATTTCAGCAGCACTTCTGTTCTCTGCTGTTGTCTCACAGAGTATAAGAAACTATTTGAGAAGAGTGGGTGATTTCAGTGAAGATGGGATTGATGCACACAGAGGAGGAAACCAAAGGTGTAGGAGTCTTTCACTGAAACTGCTCTTCTGTGGGTCCCAACCTGTTTTTAAGTATTGGAGAAGTGATTGCTCATCAGTGGCACATTCCGTGGCAGACAAGGCTCACATCGTTTGTGATGCTGTAGGTTAAAAAGAAATTGAGAAAAAAAAGGCAAAACATTGGAATTAAGCAAAAAGTGAATGACGGCAGTGGAGAGTGAGACTGATGTGCTGTGAGAGGCCTCTGCTAGTGACACGAACTGATCTTGGCTGTATACGTGAAGTTTTCAAAGGGTTTTGGATACTCCTTCTATGACCAGCTGAATGCAAACAGAGGAGTAACCTTAGGGAATGTTAGAAGGGAAAGAAACTCAACTGTACTGTTCTTTTTTCTCCAGCAGGCACCCAACAGTGTAACTCTGCACCTTCATTGAGTGTGCAGGAATTGGATAGAGCTTGAGTAAGTCTCTGATCAAGATGGCAATAGTAAGTAATGGTAGCAATAGGCTGTAGTGCATCCCTTTTGTTCCATTAGGTTGTATGCTTTTCATGAGAAACTGTAAAAGCAGTGAATGTAAATAGTGTGATGGTAATTAAACAGCAAACAATTCTTCTGTTGGAGGAATAGAATTGTTCTTTTTGCATGGAAGAACCTTTTTCTGACATTATTGGTGGCCCTGCCTGTGGCAGGGGGGGGTTACAGCATCACAATCCTTGAGGTTCCTTCCAACCCAAGCCACTCTGTGATTCTACCTTTATGGTGTGATGAAACAGGAATAGACTTTTTTTGTGCTGTGGAAGTGAACATGAATCACAACTCAGCTGTGAGGTATGATGGGGGCTGCAGCGTTCAGTGGTGTCGTGTACTGAGGCATCCTGCTTCCATTCCATACTTCTTGGCTGCAGCATGAAGTCAGTGGAAACAGGACTGTGTCTGTGGGCAGCATTTTTGCTTCATGCAATCCAAGTAGTTTAGGAGCTTTGAAATGCAAGAAACCACACATAATGTTTAAAGAATCCAGCTGTAATTCTGGGAGCTGAAAGAGAAAGCAGTGACTGAACATTTGTTGCAGCTTCCAAATGATGAGAGCGGTTCTCAAAGCCTACAAGTTGTCATTTACAGACTGTATGTGAATAACAAAGCTACCTATTTTTACTGTACTATGGCAAACTCTCTTCATTAAAGCAGATAGTACAAACAAGATGTGTTAAATTGTATGATACAAAGGAACAAAAAAAAAAGGCCTGATTTAACTTCTGATGCTTTTCTGAAATACGAGAAATAATAATTAAAGAAGACATTCAAGAATCCTCTTTCTTCAGTAAAATGTAATGATCTTTTTTTTTTGTAAAAACATAATGACAACAGCAAACAATTTATTTAATCTACTTGTTTTAATAGCTGTTTTTTGAGTGATGTGCGTGCCCATTCAGAAGCAGTTATTAATGAGCTGGAGGCTGCCACTTTTGTGGGCTATGGATTTGTTAGGTTTGGGAAAATACACAGGAAATCTTTGGCTGATTTTGAGGAGTAAGGCTTTTTCTGGAAGACACTTGACAAATTTAGCCTCTTTTAAAAGTAGGTTGGACTCTCATGCTTTTTGGACTAATTGAATGCATGGTAGAAGTTGTTTCAGCGGATGGTACATTCTGTTCCATAGTGGTACAGAAGGAAGGAGGAGGAGGAATAAAGAGTTTATAAAGGTGTTTGAGACAATTTGAGTAAGGAGGAAATTATGAGGAGCTGAGATGGGAGATGTAGGCAAGGAAGTTAAGGCAGGGGAGCTGTGAAAGTTTGCTTCTGGAACTGTGAGGAAGGAAATGGAGTTTTAGGAGTGACGCAGGATGAGGAAAGAGAAGAATATTTAGGAGTGTAGCCAAGCAGGTAGGAGGGATGGTGCAGATATCTGTACACAGGAAGAAGCTGGAAGTGGGGAGAGTGTGAGACAAGGAGATTTGGCAGTCATCTCTTCAAGGTAGTTGATACACCATAAGGCTGTTCTTTATCTGTAAGTACGTCCTTTATCACGTTATTGGAAAAGCTTTAAAAAGGGAGACAAAGAGATACAGGACAAAGGCAATTATAGCAGGGAATAATTCAAAGAGAAAGTGAAGTAATTAGAAAAGAAAGTAAAAGATTAAGAAACCAAACAACATACACTAAAAAAACGTAAATGCGAGAAGAAATCTGGGATTCAGTCACAAGAAGCAATTCAGATGCTTTCAAGAAGCATGGATTTTCTTTTTGAGGATGAAATTCATCAGCTAACCAGATGAAGAGTGATATTAACACAGGATACAAAATTTCATCTCATTTTCAGCTCAAACAGAAAGTGAAATAATGAAAGTACAATCTGGGTAGGGTATGTATTTGTATTTCCTTACAAGGATTCATGCTAATGACAAATTAACACTGTCGATCAAAACAAGAATTGTCGTGTGTGGTAGAATGGCAAGTAAATTCCTGCCAGTTGAAAAGAGAGCATGCATTCTGTTGGTTGGAAATAAGGCATTGCAAGACGCTCACGGCTTTGCTATAAAACTGTTGTTGGAAAGTTATGTGAGTCATGATTTAAAATGCAAGTTTTCTCATCTGTAAAGTGGAGATAATAACACCTACCTGCCTCACAGGAGTGTTACGAGGTTTAATTAATGTTTCTAAGCAGCATTCTCCTTTTTGAATGAAAATAGATGAAACCTCTTGTTATTGATAATGAGAAAACACCAGGCAGAAGATGTAGTAGAATTGTGGGGCTGGAGGGAGGAGATGAAGCAGCTGCATTTTGTTGTTTAAATTATACATTGAAAAGCAATTGAACATTTCGGTTAGAAGTTGTATAATCATGAGGTTTGTTTATTGAATCCAACCATTCTCTTACCATTGTCTGGTAACTGCAGATTCTATGTAGATCTTGTAGTGTTTTATTTCCTCTGATAGTTTAGGACTCCTTTGGCTTAGAATAGTTGAGCAGCTGACCTGTGTTCCCTTTTCACCTTCATTGTGAGGTGAATTCTTTATGGTCTGCGTATGCTATCAGAACCAAACCATGTGCTTTACTTTCAGGAGAGCTGAAATGCTCTATTTACAAGTCATAGGCTTTGCATTTGGAAGTCAATGGGTAGCAATAACAGTAACAGATGTATGAATTTCTATGTATGTAAGAGTATGCATGTGTACAGAACAATTCCACGTGGAACAATAATATGGTCAGAAGCCATCAGTAAACAGGTGAGCTATTGCTCAGTGACGAGGCAATTAGAGGAGGGGATTAATCTCACCAAAATTTGGTTCTAAAGCATTTTTCCTATTCAGAGTCAGCACAGTGTGGCACAGCAGTTAAAATAACCTTTCTAGTTACGGTCAAAAGGAGATGCTGTGTGTATTTGCCAACATGTTCCTTAGAATCGTCCGCCTGTAGGCACAGATTTACAAAGGTAGTGGTGTGTCAGCAGCATCCCAGGTGCCACTGCAGGCGGGCGTTACAGCTGTCAGCAGTGCCTGAGTGGCACTGATAAATAAGCAAAGCCACGTGAATTGGTCTGTGTTCGGTAGGTACCCATTACACACCTTCAGTGTGCTGCTGCTGAGCCCTCGCTTGAGTACCTCATCTGGTTTGAATGTACAGTAAGTATCAAGTGGTGTACACAGCTTGAAAAGAAAAACTGCTTTAAAGAAAAGGCTCTTTCTTTTTTTCCTAAGTCATTCCTGTAATGCCCAAGAAGAAAACGCTTCCATGAGTCTGAGGAGCAGCTGCCTATAGTCTCCAGGAAAATCATTTCTGGATCTCTCTTGTCCGCAGGCATTGAGAGCTGCCATAGGAAGGCAGAGAGCTGCGTATCTTCAGGGTAGCTTGAATCAGCTTGCATGAATATTGCCCTCTCCAAGGATATTGGCATGCAAAACAGATTTTGTTCACATTATGGTGTTTGAATGCACCTTACGAATAGATTCTTAGCTGTTCTGAAACGTGCAGGCGTTTGGGGTTTCTTCACTGGGTGTTAACTAATGCATGTAGATAGATGGAAATAACTTCTTTTCTCTTCCCAAAGCATTTATTTGGTAAGATTTAATTTATGTACCCAGTTTGCATTGCCTTATGCAGATTAGATTTGCTGAAGGCAGTTTACCTGAGCGTGCACAGCAACTACGCTGAACATCCACTTGCTTTTCTGTCCCCCTCCCCTCTTTATTAATTATGTTTTAATTAGCTCTCCAGTTGTTAAACTGGGAGAGCGAAGCATCATTCAGAGCTACCGTTGATTTAAATGTGCAACTAAACCGGCTTCGTAGATCACCTTCACATGTGCACATCTAGTTGATTTTCCTGGGAACTCGCATCTGTGAGGTGTAAGTGGAATTCTCATATTGGCTTGCAATGTTGGCTTGGGTATTTCATCATATCAGTAATATTGGTAACTTACTAATAGCCGGCTTAACTTCAGCTGAATGTTGCAGTAACAACCTTAAAGTAGTTTCTCCATCTCTGAGCCCTGTAATGAAGATGTGTTTTCTCTATGTGGCAGTAGTTGTGGCCAATGCAAACTGCATTCAGTTCCCAGTTCTTAAAATTGTACTTGTTTGCAGGGGGAGCCTGCAAAGAGAAATGCATCTAAAACTGGTTTTTACCTCTATCATGGCGATGCAGAACACGTACTACAGCCAGATTGTAACCTGTGCAACAAATCCAAAGTTTTTAAGGCATGGAATTTCTGATGGCCGTGATTTTAATGACACTTTTCTAATCACAGCCATCTGCTAAGCTTCAAGGGAAAATGTTATGTCTGGATGACCAGGCTTCTTCATCTTCGGTGCATGTCCTTGCCTTGCTGTTACCTGCAGCCGCTCCTGCTCCCTGTCTGCTGGGGCTTCCCCCAGACATGGATATTCATTCCTTTTTCAGTATCTGTTTTTAAAAATCAGTTCAGAACCTGAGCTTGTTTACAAAATAACCTCCCCAAACAGATTGTTTTGAGACGCCTGTATATTGCTGAAAAGAAATATTTCCTGAAATGTTCCCCATTTCAATTGACAGATGATGACAGACATCCTTATTTAACTGATGGCAGTATTTTTCAGCTTGCTGTGATCTGTGTATCCATAGATACCTCTCCGTGGAAGAGATAGACCCCTTCCACTTCTCGTAGTATGAACTCGAGTACAGCGATATGCACTTCTTCATCGCTTTAAGCAAATCCTTGGGAATATTTTACAGGCTCCTAAGGCCCCGTGGACAAGAAATGAAAGGAGCTGCCCGCAGTCATTAGGCTGGCAGCTCTTGTGCCAGCAAGATGCTGGAAGACGCTTGCAGCGTGCTGTCGGAACGTGCCTTGGACGGGCTCCGAAGCCTTCGATGCTGCTGCAGCCCCTTCCGAGGGCTTGGGCCATTTACAGGAAACACGATGCTGAACCACTAAATAGAATTGACAACTCTAATTGCACCAGATTTATAAATGGATGTGGATAACGTATCCTTCTGTGGAGTTGGCAATAGGGGAGAAAATATTCTTAAAATGGAAAAACATGTTCGGGGCTGTATGAAGTCCTCTTTTGATGTTGTGTGACGTTTGCTATGGAATCTGAGAGTTTTCAAGTGGTTTCTGAAAGAAATAACATGGTGCTGACTGGACAGAAGTTACTGAGATGCGTTTCTGTTTTCATAGACTCATAGTAAGAAGCGCTGGTTCAGGTCCCTCCTGAGGAGTCGGGAGTTGTGTGACTGAAAGCTTGAATGTTTTCACTTGTTGAATTAAAACAGTACTTAGTAGTTAAAATTAAGAAGTATTCAGGCAGGTAATTTTGCAGCTTTGATGTTACCTTATGGATTGTAAGAGCGTCATATCCAGACATAGAAACTTACTGCACTGATTTAAAGTTGCTTCTTAAGCAACAAATGAAAATCTGATGAGTAACTGTTCTCTTCACTTGGTTAAGAGTTACGTAGCTTGGCCAGTCCTTGCATTTATCATGCTAAATTGCTGGTCTGCAGGTTGTTCTATGGATGAAATGGCAGATGGAATTGACTCACCTTCTAGAGTCCAGTTCATGTGCTGGAAGAATCTGATTTTTGAAGTTGCCTTACTGGGATGTATTGTGGAGTTGGCACGTTAGTCCTTCAGCAATACATCTCTGTGTGGGGCTCCTCCCATATTTCACAGCAGAACTAGATCTGACAGTAGAACTCATCCCGTCCTTTTTATTGACTCAAGGTGTGATTGAAGATGCAGATCCTTTCATCACATATTCAAATGGATAATTTCTGACTGTAAAATAAATCTGGCTTGTGCCCACTCAAAAGTTGCTGCCAAACATCTCAGGCTACTGAGCCTAATGTTTAGATTAACTCTTAGAATTCCAGGTTTTGTACAAAAAGGATATTTTTAAGAGCTGAATCCCAAACTGTCATGATATGAGAATGATTCATTGTTTAAGTTTTTACTACTTAAAATCTGCTGTAGAAAATAGACCAGCTTTTTGGTGTGGGATGATTCTGTTAGCACACAGCAGTTACTGAAGGCTTTTAGCAAGCCTTTTGTCTTTTAATCAATTAGCCAATATGAACTGTAGACCAATTCTTTCAAATCCAATCAGTTCAAATATTTGCATGTAACTTTTTCAAGTACATATGTGTTTACAGTGGTTACCAGTGCAGCGTACCTTTCTATGTAGAAGCTGGTCCGAAGCCTGGGATGAGTGGAACACATTTCTGATTGTATTCCTAATGAATTGGAGGAATTTCAACATGCCAGCCTATTATTAACCAGACTGGTGCTTTTTCTGTAATAGGGAACTAGCAACTAATATGTCTCCTGTCAAGTTTAAAAATAGCACTAAGTCTCCCATTACCACACCTATTAGTCCCTTATCCACTGAGAGAAATTCTAAATCAAGTATCTCTCATC
Organism: Coturnix japonica; assembly: GCF_054131305.1. NCBI lineage: Eukaryota > Metazoa > Chordata > Aves > Galliformes > Phasianidae > Coturnix > Coturnix japonica. The sequence goes on along the minus strand of NC_140669.1, from coordinate 927,065 downwards.
TATTTAAACCTAATGGAAGACTTCAAGATCACAGATATCGACAAATTTGTTGTAATAAGTACACTGCTGAAAAAGATGAGTCTTGGAAAGTGTCCTAAGCCTTCAAGAACCATAAACACAGTCCAGATAGGTTGGATAAAACTAACATACCATCAACAAGCGCCATGAACTACATGACAGATGGGAATTTATTGTTAACTGTTATATTGACATAACTAATTTTCTATCAGTTACAATGTTATACCTCGCATTTTCTGACTGTAGTCTCTTATTAGATATAGTTGTGGGTTTTTTTTTTCTTCTCTTACAGACCGAAGTGCTACCCAAAATAATGCTGGAGCATTTTGTGAAGATGGTCAATTGCTTAATGCCCAGTACGCTGCAGCATCCTGGATGCTGGATGTACTGGGGTCATTGAAAGGTAGAAAAAGGAAACAAACTCAGTGGAAAAACTGTCCTGTGTGGTGGGAGGGATCCTCATGGCTGAGGTCATCCTCATGGCAGAACCTGGACTCTGTTTCTCCATCACATCTCTCTGTCTTTGCCCATTCTTTTTTTGGCTGAGGAATCAAGAATGCTTTTTCCTAACCAAACGTCACAACTGCTTACCTTGTTTGATGTAGTCTGTGTGCATAGAATTAGTTTATAGACAATATTTAGTTGCACATCCCTACCGCAGTGTGTGGCTGTGCCTGGTTCTAAGTTAACCAGAAATGTGAAGTGCAGATGTTTTTCTCCACCGGAGAAAACAAACAATTTATTCAGTACAGATCAAGATCTTCAAGGATTTTGATTGAGGATGGCTAGACATACAGATGCAAAGTACTTGTGTGTTATCTTAGGCTATGTCAAGAAAGAAAGTAGGAAGGAAAAGTTAAGGATTCAATTTCTTTGCTTTTCTACATCTGAAAGGAAAAAAAATAAGGACTTACAACATGAGATGGTGAAGACCATTAGGGTCTTTATATAGGTAAAATAATTAGGCAGTGGGAATACGGAGTTTTAAAATGATCACCCTGCATATGCATTAACAGCTTTTTTTGTTAGGATTTATAGCACTGTTGTTCACTTATCGCGCACAGCTTAATACACAGATTTTACTTAAAATATGTTTTAACTTAAAACCTCCACTTAAGTTTGTCATTGGGGCTGCTGGTAGAGTCTCATAAGTGTACACTGACAGTGATATTTCAGGGGACATCCGTATCGGTTTGGCATCAAAATGAAAGCACATGAGAACGTGATTTATCGAGCCCTACAGTGAGAGACACACACACAGCTCTTAGTTTGAAAGCGAGTTGAAAAATGGGTAATTAATTGCATATTTTAAAGTGTATGACAAACAGCTGATTTTCCAGGATGCGTTAAAACAGTCTGTAGAAGAATAACTTAGCAGTCTTTTAACCAAGCACTTCAAGTAAGTGTGGTAAATACGGCTGATATTGAAAGGGATTTTGAGGCAGAGTTCACAGATGGGAACGCTTACCTGGCTGAGGCCACTGGGACTTGTGCCATTTTCTCCCATTCACTCTATTTTTACTTTTGGCTGGGAGCTGGTTGTCAATGTAATGAACACAGCCTTCACAAACATGCGTGTAGATGATAAGCAAAGGGAACTAAAATAGAGTATTTTAGGGTTTAGTGGAATAAAATGAGACAGTGCCGTGCATCCTGGTTTCAGTGTAGACATCTGTGTAGCGCGTGCAGCTGTAGGGCTGTGTGGATGGGTTTCTGGGTGCCGCTGGTTAGTGAATGTTGGTGCTGGTCCAGACGAAGGTGAACCATTTTGGTTTACCACTTTCTCAAAAGGAGAGCAGAACTTCTTGCCTTTTCCAGTTGGTTTATATCAAGGGTAGACTGAGTGGCATTCTCACTTTGTGCAAGTAACCAGTTTGGTAATGACTTACAGCCCGGTACTTTTGAGTTAAAATTTGGTCAACCATTAGAATGCAATTGTGCTTAAGGTATAACTCTGGAGTTTCTGTGAGTCATTATCATGAGTAGGAGGGCAATGGCGGCTGGTTCGATGTGGGTTACTGTGTGTGTGTGTGTCTGTGTGCTGCCTTGCTGGCAGGAGGAAGGGGCAAGGGGGGGCAAGGTAGGGCCTGTAATGGCCCTTTGGGAAATCCCATGTTACCGGAATGTGGAGCACTAAAAGGTTTTGCTTGAAATAGGTATGGCAGCGTGCTTATCTGAAATCATCAAAGGCTGTGAGTGTGTTTATGTACACGGGGCATACCTGATGGGTTCTATAGCCAGCTGCGTGTGATCTGGATACGGCAGTGGAAGAAATTTCTCGTCTGTGTGGGACTGCGACAGTTGAAACAATCATTACTGAAACCATACACCTTATTTCCTGTTACTAATAGCAGCCCTCTACCTATGGAATATATTAACAGTTATTCCCTCGGTTTTGGATTGTTGCTCAACTATTTGGTTGGACAGATACTTATACGTGATCTGTAATTTATGTTGTCTGAAGACGTCAATGAGCAGAGCTCATTATGGCTTCCCGATGTGAGCTGTGCTGATGCTTGTGAAACCACACTTCTGTCTCGGGCAGAGCAGAAGTACGTTCCTTAATAAATCATGGAAAGTGACGAGCTTTCGCTACCTAGGCTGGTGAACAGAAATACTTGGTTGGTGTTGACCTAGAGTTTCAAACAAAGCAGTGGTTTCCGTGACTGCTCGAACAGTTAATTCTTCCATGCCATTAAAATAAATACTTATTGCTCTTTATGGGATAGATTTTTTTTTTATTTATTTTTTTTATTTTATTAAAAACTGTTGGGTCAGACAACAGCAGCCCATTTAGGGACCTGCAGTGCCTCTACAGCATGACTTCTGGCATCGTTACCACCAAGTGGGATGTTCCTATTCCAGCCAGTTCTTTCCCAACGTCTGCCCCAAATAGTGAGCTCCAACCAGTACACATAGTACACATGATGCTTGCAGAGAGGCCATTTTTTGGCCACGGCAGTGCTGTGCTCTTGGGGCCAGGGCTGAGCTGCTGGCTCAGAGCAGAGGAAGCCCTGTAATGGGAAAAGGGAAGCAGATATGTTTTTCTAATATTTGTTGTTTTCTTTGAAATGGGTAAAAGAATACCTGGAGTGATTTATATTTAATTGAGGATCGCATTCCATCAGATATGGGGAACGTTCTCAGGCCATTTATCATCCGTGTCTTTTCGAGACCGCTGAGGAGTACATAGGAGATATTTACCTTAACTTGGCTAGGTCAGGGGAAATAAAGCAAAAATAATAGACGTTATTTTTGTATGTGAACAAAGCTGGAAGTTGTGTGGATGAAATACGAGGTAGATGGCTGTGTCCTACCTCCTCTGCGACTTTTTAAATGCTGGGAATTATTAGTTCTATATAACATAATTTCCTTTGCATTATCAGCGTATGTTTTTAAAGCACACGATTTAGTGGCTGGCGTTTTTATTGTTCCTGATTAGTCAACTCCCGAAGTAAACACGGTTTGTGTTGTGTTGCCATGACTGTTGAGTAGTTTCATATTTGAGTAGCATCTTAAAAAACCAAACAGGCAAAAACCAGCCAACAAGGCCATCTACTGCACTTCATGTCTATTACTGGTAATGCACGTAGGTTGTGTGACACCACAATCTGTGAGAGCTGGTGAGGATTTTTGTGAGCAGCATCTACGTTTTTGGGCTGCTGTGGGATCTCCAGGTGCCACTTTGCCCTGTGTAGCCAGAGCTGCCTCCATGCACCCTGCAGTGCATCCAGGCTTAAACCGAACTTCTCAGCTCCAACAGCCAAAAGGAATTTGTTGTATGGCAAATCCTTTGCAAAATGCGTTTTAATTACCTTTTGTTAAAGGTAGAAGGGTGAGTGCAGCATAACCTAAATGTCAGGATCTGTAAGAAGGAGGGAAACTTGAGAGCTGAACACGTCTTTTCCTGTCCCGGGGAGGAATGAACAGAGAAAACTGCTGCGAAATAGAATCGAGAGCACATTGTTGATTCAGCTAAACCCAGCAATAAGGGCTGGTTTCAGAACCAGTCTGGGGGAGTGCAACTTGATCAGATATTTTATGAACAAATTATTGCTGATAGCACCGATTGGCAAATTCACCGCAACTCATTCTCACTCAGTGACATTTTCAGACTTCTCTGTGCCCCCCCTTTTTGAATTTGCAAAACATTTCTCTCTTGATCCTTTGACTTAAAGTTTCGGCGACGTTTGATGACGAGCATAGCATGATTAATTACCAATCGTTCCATAGGTGAATAGCGCCTATTCCAACACAGCTTGTGTTTTTCTCGCAGTTATTACCCTGCAGGTTCCAAAAGGGCTTTGGAGTAGGGATTATGATTTCAGTTACATCATTGTGAATTCAGAAAACGCCAGTGATTTCAAAAGTGTGATTCTGAAATTAGGTCAGTGGAAAAGAGATCAGAATCTGCCTTGCTACCTGCAAAGTAGCAAACTTAAAAGAGAGAGAATTCGCTGCTTCCAGACAACAGTTGGGTGGTTGTTTTTTTTTTCTTTCGAAACTATCATGTTTGTTTAAAAACAAAATTTACTTGAAGCAGAGTGGGAAAATGAGGAATTGAACAAATCATAACCTGAATCCAGGCTGGACTGTGACAGGAAAGAGCACAGAATGAGTGCTTTCCTTCTTATTAACTGATCTGTCCTGACCCAGGAGTTTGACATCTCTGTTGCACAGTGATGGGCCAATGACTCAGAACTACCCAGAGGTTGCTCATATTTTGTTCTCTAATTACTTTCCTTCAGTATTTGGATTTCTGTTCCTGGCCTGTCGATCTTTAGATGTCTGCAGGGTGCTTTAATTTTTTTTCCCCATTTGTTTTCTAAGATCTGATAACAGAATACTTCCTGTTCTCAGAGATTGGACTTCTACCTGATGCCACTAGAAATGGCAGGGCACAGAAGGGGTCCGGGGTCCTGCAATAAGCAGCATCAACCATGGTGCCCAGGCACTGAGTCAGCAGGGAGTGAACAGCAGGGTCCTCCCTGGTGAGAAGGAATTGGTTGGACAGGTGTCATGGATGGTGAATGGTCTTCAGGGTTTGGTTTGTGACTTTTTTATTTGGCAGTGTTGGTGAAAGCATCTGCAAAACAGCTTTTTGGTACCCTGAGTCTGTGACTCATGAAACCTGAGCAACAGTCATCTTTCCCTTCACTTTGGGTAGCGTGTTTTGCTTCCTGTTTGTCAGCAGCCTCGTGGTTGCATGCGAAAGCTTCCTCTAGCCTGCAGAGTCTCTCTCTTCCAGTGTTGGAGCCCTGAGGAACAGCAGCGTGGTTTGCATCTCCTCTGGGCTCAGGGGTGAGAGAATCCTGAGGTCCTTGGGTTGCTCTCAAACATTCCTCTGAAGTGCTCGCTAATAATGGCTGAAAACAAAGCAATAAGCCCTGAATATCTTAGTTCCTTTAAAATATCAAATTATACGTTGTAAGAGTTGAAGCAAACAGGTGTGATGCTTTTGTCATTGTAATTTTGTCACTTTAAGAGTTAAGCAGCATATAAAATATGCTGAAATAAATCCATTAACTTAATATGAAGGGATTCATCCCAGGTAAACAATGAAGGTGCTGTGAGATCTTGTAGAAGTTTTTGCTTTTTCTGACATCCTTTAATTGAACAACCAACCAACCCAAATACTGAAGTGTATTTCTAAAGTGGATTATTTCTCTGAATCCTTTTCAGATTCCAGACAGAGCTGAAGCAGTGGGAAAATGAGTGTTCTTCTCATTGAGGCTTTTTATGGTGGTTCCCACAAACAGCTGATGGATCTTCTTCAAGAAGAGCTGAAAGAAGAATGTGTCCTCTGTACGCTCCCTGCCAAGAAGTGGCATTGGAAAGCACGGACTGCTGCTCTTTATTTCATGCAAACGGTGCCAGCAAGTCCTAATTACAGGTAACCCGGGAGCTGGGTTAGCTCAAATGACAGGGAGGCCTTCAACAAAGTCTCTTAAGCTGTGGTTTCAGTTGTATGTATTCAAATGTGTATTCACAGGCAAATAGAGACTAGCAGCGGGCAGGGGTGTAAATATGGGGAATTTCTACAGTGCTTTAGAATATCTTAAAATGCTTTAACTTATCTTGCTGTTCCTTGAAAGTCTCCAAGAATGCACGTATATGTATGATGCCTACTGGGTTTGGTGTTTTTAATTCCTGGTTGGAGCAAAGGGAAGTAATGGATGGTGGAAAGGAACACTTTTGTTTTTTTCAAGAGTAGATCTTCTGTAGAAGGCTGCACTTGAACAGTGTTGCCCAACGCAGTGTTTAATCTGCCTTGGAATGCCATATAAACGTGCACCTTTTCTCTTCCTGCTTGCATTTCAAGTAAGCTGCCATCCCAAGCCAAATATTGTAATTATTCTTCCCGTTTGTCTTGTGCGAGGCATTCAGCGTTAGTTTCTTACTGCTTCCCTTTTGCAACAATTTTGTTTTGGAGGAGTATATATGACAAACTGTTATGTAAATTTGTCTTGTATCACAACCGCATCCTCCAACGCATCACAATGTTATCTGTGTTCCTTCAAGGTCAGCAGCCCAAGCTGTCCAGCACTAACTGTATTAAACTAATCAGACATCACTCATAGACGTACGCTTCATTAGTTTAACTTACAGTTACATTGACCCAAGATAACTTAACTCCAATTTGTCAAGTAACCCACATCTTGGGAAAGGGAGGGAAATGATGGGGGGAAATAAAACCAACAAGCAAGAAACCAGCAACGAGGAAAAAAACACCAAAAAGAAAAAAAAAAAAAAAAGAAAAAGAAAAAAGCAACAACCCAGCAGCTTGAAAACTCACTTGAAGTTAATAAACTTGCAATCTGTCATAGACTTATGTGCAAGTATAACCTTTACTGACAGCAAATAAATCTGATCTAACCAATGGAGCATCTTAAGGAGAGGAAAGCTTTTCCTGTGCTGTTGCTGTTAGTGTTTGATCGGACAGAATCAAATAGCCAAAGTTCACAAAGGTTGCAGTGTTTAACATGGGTATGTGCCTTATCCACGTGTGCAGGTTTTAGGCTGATACGACCGGTGAGAGGGAAAAGTGATTAAGAAACAGCTTCTACGACTTTCCTTGCACATTTTTAATGTTTGTTTTGTAATTGAATGTTTCAAGTCCTTTTTAAATTGAAAGTAGAAATGCATCAACCTAATGAGGCTGACTACTCTCTCCTACTAGAAAAATCATTGATTAAAATTAACATTGATTCTTTTATATCTGGCTTACTGGTAACCATTTAAGATCTGCTTCCCAGGCAGTAGCTGCTTGTGAAGATGAAATTATCAAGCTGGCAGGAACGTGTGTTTTGAATTGCGCATTTAAATATTTAAACCTTCTTGTGAGGTAGTGGGAAATATCAAATCTACATTATTTACATTATTGACATTATTTGTAGAAGAAAAAATTTCTCTTCCAAGCGATGGTTTTAAAATATGACATTTCGTAAATACCTTGTTTCTGTTTGTGCATTTAATAATACAGAAAGGTCAGAGATATCTCAAGTGCAAACTGTTGGTAACTGAGCAGCGTTAGTGAATTTTTGTTTTTCCAGCTGTACTTAATTTCAGGATGCCGTGTGAGCAATAATACTGATGCTGACAAGTCTGATAGCATTGCTGTGTGTATATGCAGCAGATGGCTGTATGGCTTCCTTTTAAAAGGTAGATAGTGCTATATGTATAAGGTAGTAGGGGAAGGAGGCAGGCTTGTTCTTTTTCAAGTGAAGTTCAGCGTGCTGTTCAGCCTTAAAAAGTGCTTTTGAAGCAGAACATGAGCTGAAGAGTAATAGATGTTCAATTGAGATACTCTGCAGTGACCAGTGAGTTTGTGATGAACTTGCAAATACTCGCTTATCGGAGAACAGGCACGTACTCCCTGGAGTGAGGCTCAGAGCCGCATTGCCAAAAGCTTTCCTGAATTGCCATGCAGTGACTCAGGTGATTTTTCCCTTACTTGGTACAACTGCAGCTTTCCAGAGCATCCTCTTGGCCTTGGTTGGAAGGGGAGGAGACATAGCAATCAACACAGCGCACTGAAAAAAAAAAGCACATCTTTTTAGTAGAGGCTTTTCTCTACAAAAAACATAGTTCAAATGCAAGCTAGCAGTATGAGATTTAGGTTTGCAAAGCAGAAAGGCTGAAGTGCAGCGTAGCTTCCAGTTTGCTTTAATAGCACTGCTGGATTATTTGCAAAAAACCCCTACATATATAAATATTATGTGTTACATTCAGTACTGCCCCCCAGGTAGCTGTTCATATGAATAAAGATTTTATTTGTAACATACTCTTGCCCTGAAATACCCCTCGGGTAAATGTTAGTATACATATACCGCTGATACTTGACAACTATATTTTAAAGACAAACTCTATGCTTTTTACATTTTATGGAAGAGGAAAAAGTAAATAAATCGTTGTTTCAATTAATAGAGCTCTGAGAAGGAATCTGAGGAGCGTGGTGCTGAGCAGGGTATGTCATGTCATCTTCCAAGAGTTTATAACATGTATGTGCGTGCTGTGTTGCATTAGTTTAGTTTGTGTTTGCAAATAGCATTTGAAGACTGTTGTGATTAAGGGTTGTTCAGATCTTGTGCTTTCATTCATTTCTATAAGGAAAAAAAACCATAGCTTATTGGAGTGATTTTTTCTAATGGAGTCATTGAAAACGTTCTCTTAAAAATGGTGATCATGTACATTTTTATTCCAGTGATTAATTCAGTGTATGAGTGATTCCACTGAATCTTGCTGTTTGCTACATGCATTCTTCTCAGGAAATATACCTGTAAGCTGTGTGTCCTGGGGAGGAAGTTTGGAGATTGGAACTAAAGCAAAGCAGGCAAATTTCAGGCATTTCATTTAAGGCTGAAAGCGCAGATTCCCGTTTGTGCTGGGAACACTTCTGCCTTGTGTCCTTATGTCTTTATGTCAAATACTGGCATCTTTGTATAATCTGTGTGGGAAGAGGAATAATTTCCCTGTGTTAAAGATCTTCCCAGCTTTTGGTCCTAAATAATAATAAATAAATAGTGTTTATGAGTAGCATTTTAGTTAAATAAAATACAACCACATGCTTAGAAATTAAAAATAATAATAATAATGACATTACCCGGTACTTATTTTTGCTTATTTTAGAGTGTTTGCTTTAATATTTAGGTAAATATATCATCAGTGATTGACGTTGTGTATTTTGACATTCTTGCTCAATTCCATTGTATCTGAAGGTGGGACAGAGCTCAGCATACTGGTGTGAGTTGGTGTGGTTGGGGAGTGGTTACAAAGTGTGTGTGTGTGAACTGCGTATCTTTGCCAGTTGTGTACAGAGAGTACCCCTAGGGTATACGTTGGTGGGTCGTCTTTTGTACTTTGTTTGGGGGGCACAAAGGGACAAATAAGTTAGTGGTTAATCACAACAGCCAGCATCACCTAAGACAGGGTACCATGTTTGATTAAGAAGAATGTGTCTGGAACTGACTCTGTTTTGTAGCCTTGTGGATGGACACAAATCACAGTGTACTATCCTTGCTGTAGGGATACCAAACCAGGAAACCCAAGGTCTCCTTCATTTTAAGGGCAAATTGCCCTGACAGACTAGTGTAGATGATGCTGCCCTGTCTCAAGCTCCTTGTTACCCTCCCCAGCTGCACAAAGGGTCACTGCCTCTTTCATTTCATCGGCATTAAACTTCCTTTTTAAAAAGCTATTTCTTAAAAACCCCACAAATCAATTGGGTTCACAAAGGTTACTTAACACGGGCTTGTGCAAACGCATACACATTCCTTCTGCCCACGCTTTGAACTAGCTGGTAGTGAGCTCGCTTCTCACCAGAAGGCCATATGGCCGTCCTGGCGCGGTGTTGAGCCTCGACTAATAAGCCCTACTGAGATACAAGACACAGGCACCGTGTTCTGAGCTAAAACAACTTGGTGACTTCTGACCAAAGCTGGCTCCTGTCCAGCCAGTTTGGAGTGTAAGCAAAGAGCATATACGTCCATATGGAACGGCATGAAGTTCTGCGGCGTATCGCAGATGATACCCTCTGCTTCTCCAGCCCCAGATAATGGAGGTTGTCCCGGCCTGAATAAAGGGTGTGAATTCCTTTCTGTTGAGGGGAGCTCGGAGGCCATCTGATGCTGAGCGTACGTAACGTGGGAACGTACGTGTAAAAGTGGGCTTTGTCTGTTCTGGCTTGGTGCCACCTGGATCTGTTTGGAAAACTTGGGATGTTACCTCTCAGGCTAAACTTCTTTAGAAGGGCACAAAATCCATGTGTGAGGATGGTTATTATCAGAACACTGATGTGAATCTGTGCCTCGGTGAAGTTGACAAAAGAAAATTGCTGTGTTTCCAGCAATGGTTCAAGAAAGAAAAAAAAATGTAGCTTTTTTTTTTTTTTTTAATATATATTATTTGTTTGTCTGGTTTTTGGCAGTGGGGAAATTGTGTAAATGTGGGTTAATGCTTCATTGGAAGCCTTAAGGAAAGCCTACACACGAAGTCGTTTCGTTCTGCGGGTAATACCAGCGCTGTGTTTAATCTCTGCTCGGAATCAGCCGGCTAAAATTCACTCTGCAGTGTCACTGTGAGGCTGCCCGAAAGTTTTCCTCAAGTCGGCGAAGGAGGTGGAATCTCCTTTGTTCTCAGATTAATTACCTTGCTGCAGCCAGCAGCACAGCTCTGCCACGTTCTGAGAGTGAATGCTTTTATTCTTAGGTCTGGCTGCGTAAAAGTGGAGGGGGGGGGGGAGAATCCAACATTAGCAACAGCGACAACAACAAAAAAAAAAAAGACACCTTTTGAGAAACAGAAGATATAATTCAGTAAGCAAACTACCTGAAATTTATTCAGGGAGACAGCAATATGATCTTAAACATTCGCTTTGCATTAATCAACTTTGCCTCAGATAAAATCCTGGCAGATGGTAGCTATTCATTTTAAAAGTGACAGGTTTTCTTTACGTTGTTTTTTGGTGTGTAAACCCCCACACTCAATCTTCTCTCCAAAAAAGTTGAGTTGTTTAATTTGCCCACCGTGCACGCTCCGGTCCTGCTATTAGGCACCATAACACAATTTGGAGAGTTAAAAGAGTTTGTAGAGGAATTTAAATCAAGGCCGCTTCCCTTTGAAGTCGAGGGAAGTATATATGATCTCAAATTTGGCATAAATAAGATCAGAATGATTAACACAATGCAAGGAGAGGTGCGGGAGCGGGAAGGGAGCTCGTTGTGATTGGTGCGTGATCTATAGACAGTACTAATGTGGGATGGCAGTTGTCCGTTTGATGTGTAAAAGATTTGCTGAAATTCCAGAGAAATATTCTGATGAGACAATGAAAGAACAGTCTGGTTTTTCAAACTGTAGCATGTGTTTTTTCCTTTATGTTCTCGAGTGCCTGGGGAAATCCTTATTTTTCTTTCTAAAATGAATTTTATGAATCACCTGGAGAATTGATATTTACATTGCTGGCAGTAAAATGTAATGAAATTGTGCATTATGATTCAGTATTTCTGCACTTAGGGTTTTAATGAGCATTTTATCTGTCCTTTTAAATGGCTGCTGTGTATATATTTTATTTCTAGATTACTTATAGATTACATTTCTATTTTCAAATAACAAATATATACAGTACTGTATAATAAGGAATATGATGCTTTCTGCAATTCATTGTCATTCCGGTCTGTAACACTAATTTGATCTTTCAAAGGGGAAGAAGCAGAGCTTGTGGTTTGTATCAAATAAAGGGAAAAAATCTTGATTAGTTCTTTTTTTTTCTCTTTTCTGTGCTGCTTCTTTCCTAATCTCTTCTCTTTTTTTTTTTGCCTTAGAAACAAGTGCAAATTTTGTCAGATACTTGGTTTGCACGTGGTGTGGATTTATAGCTTTATATTCCAGCATTACAAATACCTGCCTTTCTTAATGGGTACTTAGAGCTCGGCTGAGTTTTGTGAGGTATTTATAATAAAAAGAAACTTTATATCATGCAAACTGTTCGTAGTGAAACGCTCTGGGAGAAGGTCTGCATTGCCACTGATCTCTTTTTCTTTCTGCAAACATTAGCCTGACCCACACACATGGAAGGTCACGGTTCTGAACGCTGCTGTTCGGGTTGCCAGGGATGGTGCAGTTGCCAGTCTGCAGCGGAGCAAGAATTAGCCAGCAGGGTTAATGTGTGCCCAACGTGAAGAAGAGCTCTCAGCAGGAGGGCTGTTAGAGGAACGTGGTTTATGGCCTGATCCACTGCAGGGCAGCCAGGGTTGTGGTAGCAAAGCGTCTGGACATCCCGCTTGTACAGCAGGTATCCTGTGCTTCTCATGACAGTGATAAACCTTTCAGAAGGGCAGGTTTCTAAATGTAATGCAGATGATATAATTTAAATATTTGTTCAAATTTTTTGCTTGTCTCCCAGTTTGTCACAGGGTGTTTTTTCTGGCAGTGGGTTGCCTTGGAGCAAGGCTAGGTAGGTTGCTCTAGAAACGTGCTGAAGACTGTTTTCTCCTTCTTTCTCCTTGGTTCCTCCATGATTACAGACAGATCTGGAATTGTAACCCATATTTGACTACTTAAGCAGGTGCTATGTTTACAAGTAGTGCAGTTGGATGGGGTTGTGGGGAGGCTATAGAGCACCATGGGGCTGTTGTTCCAGCTGTTCCTTAGGGAGCTGTCTGGCTAACCAGATGTGCACAGCTTCCAATGGACTGTGTGTCCACATGAGGTGGCCTGAGTGCACTGAATTCTCCAAGAGCATCTCCTCCTGGTTTAGTTTCATCTAAAAGAACCCAGTTAATCGTTTTGGGGACTGCACAGGTGGGAGCTGAGGCATAGTAAGTGAGGATGCTTGTTGTAGTCCCTTCGTAAACGTTCTTCTGAAGCAAACTGAAATGCTAAACTTGCCCGTAAAGTACTTAACTTTGTGGGTTGTGATGTTTCTACCTTAGGTATGAGATGTCTACCTAGTTGGATTATATGCCAACTGCGGTGCATTGGACTGCATTAAATTTAATAGGGACTTCTGACTCCCCCAGACTGCAGTTGAAGCAACTCGTTTCCTCCTCTCCCCTCTTGCTCTGCTAAGCGCAAGTATGTTGGGAACAGTACCTCCCTTGGTAGACTTTGAATTGGGATGATGATTGATTTACTCTCCCTTTAAAAAAATATATCAACCAAAGTGCACCCTGTCTGTTCATTGAAATCTCTTTGTCAAAAACAAAGCATCCAAAAGGCGTTTTTTCCTCTTTGTTCTATAATGATCTGTGTGATCTCCTTTTTCTCCTGGATGCTATCTTCCCTTTCTTGCCTCTGTCCTTTGTCTGTGTCTTTCCCTCCCTCCCTCCTGCACATAAACTCTGATGGTCCAGTGGACGCCATCATTTTAAAGGATGTTTTCCATTTCGGAGCACTTATTTTTTTTTTATTGTTTATGTTTCTAACCTTGCCAACTTGTTCATCGTTTTTTGTTCTAACTCTCATTGCTTCCATTTTACTTGTTGCACACTGCAGCTTGCTTGCACTTTGTGTAACAGCAACTTGAGGAAAGAGTGAAGGAAACAGCCGTGGACAGAACATCAAAGATCAAATACATATTTTCTCTTCTTTTTCATTTTTTTTTTTGGCAGAAATTATAGAAAGAGTTAATACCTGTTAGAACGTATGCAGTCTTTATGTATGTAAAAGGACGTCCCATTTTTAATTAAAGGTGGAATTTAAGCATGATAAATGGGACCGTTATCTAGGAGCAGTTAGTTTGCAGGCATTTCTTTCCTGCTCTTCTGCAGTACTGCAGGTTTGACAGCGCCGTTGGCTTTTGTGAGCAAATTACATTTCATACTTGTAACAGAGTAGTTGTAACTCACTAAACATGAAACAGTTATCATACGTAGTGACATCTCTGTGTTTAAACCCCGAGGAACAGGATTCTTTTAAGCTGTGCATATGCGGAAATTTCCTGCTAATCAATTTTATTTTAAACATAACAGCTAAAAAAAAATTTATATGCCAAATGCATTTGGAGAAATAGTGCTAGAGATACTGAAATTATGCAAGAAAAAAAGATGAATTGCTGGGGAAGTTGTAATGAAAAAGTTATCTTTGTTTATTTATTTATTTATTGAAGGAAATGATTCCTAAATTAATTTAGGGGGAGAATTTCTCTTGCTATGGCTGTCCTGTAATAAATTGTAGATGAGCCAAAATTAGATGTTATTTCTGAAGGAACTGTGCTCCATCGTACTGCTTACAGTGCCAGACATAACTTCTGTCTGCCTTGTAGCCATTGATAAAAAGGAAATGTGTGCTTTAGCCCCGCTTTCCTGCGAGTATGTCCAGTGCATCGTGGCGCTGGCAGAGTCTGATGTGGTTGGTTGGTAGGGTGGTGAAGGGCGATGACTGCAGGGGTTCTCCACAAACAGCCTCACTATTTTGCTCCATTTGGCAACCCTTTGAAGTATTTTTGTCTCTGCTAGCAGACTAATTTTTTTACTCGTTTGTTCTTTTTGTTTTGACTTTAGCCTCCAAATGAGGCTCTTTCATCCTATCCTGATGAGCTCTCTGAAAGTTTGTAGGTAGTTTGAGTTAGCCCAGCATTGCCATTGGGCATTATGCACTTCTTAGCATGACTCTAGACTGGGAGGAAATAAGAAGTTTCTACCTGCCTATGTATCATGCAAATCGTGACTTACTACTGTTTTTTCCCTTTGCTCTCTGTTACTTCCACTAAGCATCAGTATTCTGGGTCATCTGGGGTCCTCCAGAATGAGCCCTTGTATTTACAGGTCCCTGAGGGTGATGTCTTCAAGAAAGCAGGCAAGTGACCTATGTGGTACAGGACCTGGATACAGAGACCTCATTACTGTCTGCTCTAGACTGTTAGCATTACTGTTTACTTAAGATTGTGCAAGCTGAATCTGTTTTACTGTAGCTCTACCTCTGAGAGATTTCATGCTGGCCTTGCAGAGAACCTTATGTCCCCAGGCTACTTTGGAATCAGACCTCAGTAGTTTCTGTGGCTGCTGAGGCATCCAGGTCTTCCGTGCTTTCAACCCAGATCTCAGGTCTTACCCGAGTCAGCAGATCTCTAGGAAGAGGCTGTAGATAGGAGTTTCAAAACAGGAAGAACAGATTGTAACGTAATCATTCCAAATTGTGGCACGAGTTACAAATGGCAAAACTTACCCCCTTTTTTAAAAAACTTTTTGAATATGGAGCAGGGAACCTAAGGCTTGTCTTGTTTGTGCCCTGCTATGTTACAGTGTGTAGCATATACATTCCTTATTAACAAGTAGAAATCTACCCTTCTAAAGCACTAATTTCCATCATTAACAATCACATGGGAGGTCACTGACATTGTGAATTGGATAGGGTCTCTGGGATATGGGTATATTTAAAGACAATATTTATGATGTCTCTACCTACTGTTATTACTGTCTGGCAAGCTTTTTTTTTTCTTTTCAGGGGATTGCTCTTCAATTATATTTTGTGCATGTCTCTTGGTTTTCTTAGATCCTGATGAGGAAAAAATGAAGAATCTAATAGCTTTCCTGTGCTTTTAGGAGATCTGTTGATGGATGCAAGACCAGTGTGTTCAGAGCATGGGTGGGCTCTGCAGGGAGAGTGGGTTGGTGCCTGAGATTCTTGTGTGTGCTTCCTGCTTTTTTGAGCTGTATACAGAATATTTCTGTTGTTAAGATGAAGCTCAGCAGCTCCTCTTCAAACTCCTAACAAAGTAAGGGCCTGAATTGTCCTTATCTTGGGCATCTGCCTCTGTCCAAATACATGACTGGAGCTCTGCATTTCTCTCAACTGATAGTTTAAACTACATGGTCAGTGTGTAGTAACGATGGGAGTGTATTTTATTGCAAGAGATAGGACTCAGAGATAATTTTGTTGCCTATTAATTTCTTGGTCCAGACTACGTCTGAATCACAAAGAGGAAGGTAAAAAAAATAAATACTGTGTGCGATGCAGATGCTGCGTGATGGAGCGTAAGTGTGAGCCACACTTGGGGTTGTTACAGCATCACTATGCTATGTGCCTTCCCATCTTGAGCTCACCTTTGTGCAGTGTATATCGATTCTGTACATGTGTTCATTTCTTTTTCTTTTATTTCCTTCATCCTATGGAGTTTAAAACAGTTACTTCATTAATTCGTGTTCATAATACCCTTAATTTTGTCTTTACAGTGCCGTTGTTATGAAGAGAGTTGTCATGCAAACCGTGGTACGTTTTAAGTAGACTATTTCATCTTTTCGCAGATTGCCAGCATTAAGTGCCAGCCCATGTGAGCAGCCTGCTGACCACGAAGCCCGACCACGCTCGGTCTATTAGCTGTGCTCCAGAAGTATTTGTTCAGTTTTCCCTCAGATGGATAACCAATATGGAACATTCTGTCCACAGAAGTCTTATTAAAGAGGTTAGAGCATCCTGCTAATTAGGAAAAACTAATTAGGCAGATTGTTGCGCCTGTAACCAGAACTTTATATTTTAATGGATTTGAAATGTGGTACACTCGTTTTTCCTATTGTAAAGTCAACTTTTCTTTTAAATGTCTGAAAATAGTCTTCTTGAGGAGATCATGCACTCACAATAAGAAAGCAGCATTTTAATGTTTGGATTCACTAAATAAGCAGTAGAAGACTTATGGATAAAATCATTCATTCATACCAGCTTAATGGCAACCAACATTATTTTGTCTTATTACCTATCTGTTGGTTGAATGTTTCCAGCTACCTGAAGGAGAAGCTGAAGTAGGTTTGTATGAAGGAACAGTATGCTTTATGACTGCAGTGATGTTACACTTAGGTGGTGCTCACATTCACAAACGATTGTTTGGCTCCCCCAACCTGATATTCACTGGCTGCTCTTTCACAGAGTCTTGGGAAGTTTAGGGTGTCAAAAACTGAATTAAACCTATTTGCCAAGTGCTCTTGCAGTGCTGTTTTGGAATTTCATTGTATACCAACTGGAAGCTGAAAATCAACCCATTTGCGGTGTGGCCTGGAAGCAAAATGTTTGTGGCTGGGGAGAAGTCTGCCTTGAGATATACTTGCTTATGTTTAAGGTGGATTTCTCTCTAATGGCTACTTTGAACTCGTTCCCTGCTACACACTGCTACAAACTTCAATTAGTATTAACCTTCTTTCAGGCTTGTCATTCTGCCTTCTGTGAAATGCACTGACTTGTGGAGAAGCCCTGTAGCCAGGAGCTGTGGGCAGCAGCCTTGTGGAAGGCTGGCCAGGTTTGTTCCTGCGCTGCCAGCCCTGGCCGCTGCTAGACCTCCTGTGCTTGCAGGACTGTCAGCTCTGGCCTTGGCAGGGCAGACTGGTGTTCAGCATCTGCTGTGACCTGTAGATTTGCACCCTTTCACATTTCTATCGCTTTGTCTTCAGCGTGAAATCTGGGTCTGTTATCAACCAGACAGGTCTAGATAGTTAGCATGATGTCATGTCTCTTAAACAGTTTATGGAATGAGGATGAAACTCATGGCAATAAATATTTTAGATTGTTTTTGTTTGGCTTCTTAGGGAAAAAAGAATTTCCTTAGGTGAGAGGTTACTTTGTGGGCAGCTCTGCCGTAGGATGTATAGATGGTTCCAGCCTGCAGGATGCTTCTTGTTCTTCATGTCGGAGGCTGAAATTGATACTTACAGTCAAGAGTTTTGTAGATTCTTGTTTAAATCCAGGTCATCCTTCTGAAGTGGATGACTCATAAGCCTTCAGTGATTGGATTAGTCCTCTGTATAACTGTACACACCTATTTCTGGTGTTAAGAGCCTTGAGATTGAAAGTTTCTCCACTGCACTGTGTCTTGTTCCATTGGGTAGTACAGAGAAAGCAGATACAAGAAGGGGGCAGCTAATGAGGAAGGCAAATGGTTGGAACCAGATGATCTCTTCAAGGTCTCTTCCAATGGTCGCAGTGCTATTGCTGCTATTAATACTAGTGTAATAATTTCTTAGTCTGCTAACTCTTACTTCTGAGTCTGTATTTCAAACCAGGAAGCTATGTGGCATGTGTATTTCTTGTGATAAGATTCAGTGTTTATTGAGAATTCAGTGTTTATTGAGAATTCAGTGTGAAAGTTGGTATTCTTGATTGCCAGCACACTTGTGGTGAAAATATAGGGCCTGGGGGGGCTGAGGCTGGCCAGGGAATGTGGGCAGAGAGGTTCTGTTTTGTACATACCAATTGCTTTGGGTTTTTCAGTGCCACTGGGAAAGCGCAATAACCACTCTGCTTCAGGATATTGGTATTGGGTAAGAGCAGTGCTATTCATCTGAATGAACTTTTGCTGTGTGACCTTATGGTTATGCTCGGGTTTTTAGGAGCATTGGAAGTAGTTTTCAGGCAGTGCTTGTAGAGCATTTTGCAGATTGCTCCATCTTCATTCATCCTTGGCTTCCCACACCCCTTCCATTTCTGTGTTTTATCGTGTTGTGACATTTTAATTGGGGTTTTCTTCCTGGCATTTCAGGCTGCCTATCCTTCCCCGTGACATTGCATGTGTCCTGGTTGAAGTCTTATTGTAGGGATTCAGATCCTAGACTTCTGGGCCCACCTTTATCAGCAGAATGCATTGAGTTGTGTTGCCTCGAGATCTAAATAAATTTGCATTCAAGTCGAGATGGTTCAAACCTTGGTTTCTGATGTTTCACAGTTGGGTGCTTTTTTCTGCTTTGTCAAAGGAGATGACTGCAGTAAGAGTTATCCCTCTAGTAGATATAATTTCTTAATGTGAGGGGGGATATTAAATAGAATGGGTGGGAATGCTCTTGCAGGACTTCATGGAATGAGGCTGAAGTATCGCTGCCAATGGGATGTGCGATCCCTTCATGCTGGGTCAGGCATAGTATGGCCTTAGTGGGACGAATATATTGAAACCCAGGGTGAACGTCAAGCAGGTCTTAGAAAACACCAGCCAAACATACAAGAGCTCTAGTATTCTGAAAAATCCATTTGGTGGATGTTTAAGAGAGAAACCAAGTTTATTTCCTAGTGATGGTTGGGGTGTTTGTGAGGAGGATGGTAGCAGTGAGCAGGACTGCAGTGGCTGGGAGTTTTGAGTGCTGAAATTGATTTTACTTACCTAAGCTTTACAAAATATTAATGTTGATGCACGTTACAGCATATTATCAAAAGTTTACTTTTTCTCAATCTGGCTGATGGATGCTAGAATAGCTCTCGGGTCACTCCTAGCAGCTTTTCCCCAATTAAAAACATGTAAGATGCTTTCATTACAAAAGTAATTGAATTTAAGACATTTTCCTGCCATGACATATGAGTATGTTTTTGCCACAGTGGCACTTGCCAGTTTTGGGTTATTTTCTGCCTATGAATGTTATGTGATTTCTTGTTAAAGTGAATGACAAAATGATGTACGACGTACTTGAGATGGTATTGAGCAGAATCTAGTCGGAAAATTGCGGTGATAATTTTCTTTTTACATCTCCAACTTAAACGCCATTGATGAAAAAGAAAGAAAGAAAGAAAAAAAAAGTGTAACAGGCAACTGAAGAAGAACATGAGGGGAAACCTTGAAAAATTACAGGGAAATTTCCATAACAGATACACTAGTAATGCCGGTTTAATAATGATTTCCTGTCAGGAGCTATTTTTATCATGCGCCTGCTCTCTGACGTGGCATTCTATTTAACATTTTTGAGAGCCATGTTTTAATCAGATTAAGCTCAAGGAAACCGATAGGTATCTGCTTGGCTCATGGCTTCTGCTTCTGTTTCTTATTTAGTCACAAGACTATTGTTGCTGGGATCTTTGAAAGCACGTTTTGCTCCGGCAGCAGCAGGCATGCAGCTTGCCCTGCCGGTGGAGCACCAGTGATTTCTATGATATATGCGCAGGGCGCACGGCGGAATTATTTTGTAAATTAAAGAAGACTGATACAAACTGTTTCTTTTCCTTGTGTGATTAAGTAGCCCAAAATAGCAATCTATTTTTAGTTTCGAGCGCGGTGATGTTTCTTAGGAGCAAACTAACTGAAAGCAGTGTGCTGGGGAAGGCTGATAATGAATAGCGTTGCACGCGAGCCCACTGGTGTAAGAGAAAATTGCCTGATAAAACTGTGGATGTTGGTGAATCATTTTATATAGTGCTTTCCTTACAAGGGACGTCGTGAAGATACAACGTAAACACGCACGTTTTTAGCTTTGATATTTTTTGCATTCTTTGGACATTAAATTAGGAACTTTGTAAGGTAAATTCTCAGTTAGATTCTCCGATATTGGGCACATCCATGCAGTGCAGCACTGGGGATTGTGCCTGGCCATGTGCAGGTGAGAGCATTTAGCACCTCTTTAGATGGTCTCAGTGTTTTGGACTGTGGGTGTGTATCAGCAGATCTGCTTTTTCTCAGCTCTATCTGTTCCAGCTCATGAGGAAAAAAATGTATTACATTTCTAATGACCTCTTTTGTCTGTTGCAATTGCAGATATATATTTTTTTTGCTCGCACGGTAGAGCTTATATTCAACAGCTCTGTTTGTATTGTATTGTCTCAGTGTGTTATTTATTTGGTTGATGTGCTAGAAGTCTGCACGTCCAAGAATTAATGAAGGTTATTAGTTACTTTCTATAATAAAATTAGCTGACCTTTAAATAAGAGCATTATGCAGGGGATCTCTAAGTGGAAAAATGACAGAAGGCATTTTTAATATGGTGGCCGTTTCTGTTGCTAAATGTTACGGTCATGCTATGGAATGCTGTGATGCTGTGTGTTTGCAGACAGCGATGGAATACGTGCATTTTTCATATTCAAGACAGGGTTTAACCCTTCGGTAACTCCTTGTGCTCTTCTTATGACTTGGTAACACTTTGATAATCCAGAGAGCTGAAGATGCAACTGAACGTTCTGAGAATGAATATCCTTTGGAAAGAGCAGCGGTGGGAGTTGGCTGTGGTTTTCATTAAGCATGATTGTATGCAGATTCCTCCGGTGCTCCAGCAGACAGCTTTCAGTTGCTATCAGGCGTACGTGATGAACGGCTGCTCAGATGCTGCTTGCTCTATAAGACGTTCATCTTGCAGAATTTATCTTCCAATTGAAGCTGAGACCCGTTGTAAAATACAGCGTTGCGCATGAAGTTCGCGCCTCTGTGTTTAAGTTGCAGTGGGGCACTCCTGAAGCAGGTTTCTTAAAAATGTAATTAAAGCAAACTTTCTCAGTTCTTCTTTGTCCTAATAGCTCACACAGGACCTCTGCTAAATAACGGTATAGTTAATTGCGTCGTTATCTGGAAAAGATCTTGCAAAACCGTGAAGTACACCGTGCGTTTTTTCTTGTTATTTTTGAAACCTTGATAATATACGTAAGGATCATCTTCCAGCTTGTGGATTTCAGGTGGACGTACAGGCAGCACCACAAGCAAATCTGCAGTTCTTCAAATTTCGACTCCGTCTTAAAACATTTGTTGCAATCCTTGCAAGATATTCATCTATTTGTAGCATCATATAGGTCTGTCTCCCCATCTGTCTCTGTTTTTTGTGACAACGAGGCTCTGCCACATTTTTTTTTCCCACTTTTGTACTTATTCATTGAGCCCACTGTAGTGCTGCTTCTATCAGAGCTATTTGTCCGACAGCTTTTATTGATCATTTGCGATAAAATAAAAGATTTCTTCACAGGGAGAAATTTAACCAGGAATGGGCGAATTTGGTTTAATCAGATTTAGTTTTATACGGTAGGAAAGCTAATGTAATCAGAACCCATTTATGTGCTCTTAAATACGTAAATTGGTAACATAATGCGGTGCCAAAATCTTACCAACACAGAGGGGAAAAAAAAATCTCACTGAATTCTTTGATGCTTGGCCATATTTATTAAGGAATCCATGCAACTTTCAGATTTGAGAAGTAGCTGCTCGTCTAGGGTTCAGATTCCCTACAAATAAATCCTTATTTAACAGGATATCCCTGAGACTCCTTTTTTTCCCCCCCTCCCTTTCTTATTGGCAGCCTGACTAAAACAGTCTCATCTGGTTTAAGTAAAATCTTTGCATTACTTGGCAGTGGTTTCTTTTGTACGTGGTGCTTAGAGCTCATTGAAGCTCAAACGGTACAGGAAATGCAAATCATGCAAATCATCCTCACGCTGACGATGTACAGTGGCGTGATTGAGCAGCAGTACGTATGGCTCGTGGGCTGACCACATGAAAGGAGTCATTTAAAGACCAGATGAGCCAAAGCTGGGTTAAGTTAGGCTATGTGTGAGCTTCAAAGCTTATAGAATAGCATCCTTTTTAAAAATAAATTTATTTTATTAATAACACCTGTGCTGAGTTCTTAAACAGTGAGAACATATATAGATGAACATTACATTAAATATATGCCATGCTTAAATCAAAAGGGCCAAGTTGTTATTTCTGCAGAAGTTCAGGTATGCGTTCCCATCGATGGAAGGAGACCACAATCTAATACATTGCAAAACAGCCCCGTTTGGGTTTGTTGTGCTTAAAAACCCAGCTCTCCTCTCCCTTTCAGGTAAAAATGAAAATAAATGGAAGATGAAAGGGAATTTCAGCCTGTGCAGCGGGGTTAAGAGCAGGCTTTCTGCAAGTGCTTGAGAGATGAGAGGGGAGGGCGGTCGAGTGCTTTCTGTTATTAAAGATGGAGTAGAATTTCTGGGGTAACTTAGAGAAAAATCCTGCCTGCCTTTTTTTCTGCTTCTGAAGAGCTCCTGCTGTAGTTCTGGGGCTGCGTTGAGCTTAGTTGTAGCTCACCACCCTGAGCATCATGCTGGGTTCCTTTTGGGTTTGGCCAACTGGGGCTCTTGTGAAGTGGGCGTGCAAAAACCGAGTGCACCCCCTGAGTAAGGGCACGAGCAAAATAGTGCTCATGGAGTAATGAGCATTCTTCATATTGAACTTGCAACAAAAAGCTCGGATGGTAATTTTTATTTAAAGGCATCATTACCTAATCCTGCCTCTGGTAATGCTCAACATGGGTGGCTGTTCTGCTTCTAGTGAGAGTCTCATTTCTCAGTGTTGTGCTTTTTTTTTTTATACAGCCCTCATCTGCTTTTCTTTGGTGTTTTGATGTTTTTAAAAGTTGAGATTCATTCAAATAATGTAACTTGACACAAAGCTGGAAAATGTCAATCTTGAACTGTTTCTGTGTAATGTTTAATTTTTACTTGAAACAGTAGCCCTGAGGAGGTCTGCTGTGGGATAGCTCAGGACACTGCACTATATAATCCCCAGTGGATGTGATTATTTTTTCTATGTTCTCTCACTAGTGCTCCGCTCCTCCTTCATTATTTACTTGTTTCTAGTGAAACTTGTGGTACTGGTATTAGTAGAAGTAGGAGCAAGAAGGAGAAAAAGTGTGTATTCATTCTTTGCCTACTGGCTTGCATCTTTCCCTTCATGTCAACCTACAGGTCCTGCAGAAAGGGAGAGATTTCCCATATTATCTTCCAAAAAATAAAGATGGAAATTCAGCACCTAAATACCTTTCTTCCTGAATTGCCATAAAGGAGTCAAGATGAGAACTTGCCCCTCTTGGTGTGTCTTGCAGGCTGGGGTTCTGCCTGTGAGTGGTGGTCATCTGTAATGATCATAGAGTTGAGCTGGAGGTGGGGCTTTAGCAGTGCCAGCAATGTGTAAGTTCCTCCTTCTGTGTTGTCTGTTTGTTCATTCATTACTTTCTAAGAACAGAAATCAGGGTGGATGAATCCTAAGATCATCATCCTGAAATCATCTCAGAGTGCTACAGAATGGATCGTGGTAACTAAATTCTGTTTTCTTGAGCCAAGTACTCGAGTTATCTCCTATGGAGAATGCTTGTGAGTCTGCTGCTGCCCACAGCAATCTTCAGACGTGCCATTGTGTGTCTTGCACATGCTTAGTGCTTTAATTGGAGAAGGAATGAAAATCACAGGTAATATTAAACTGTCTTTAATACTCAGTGCAAGGAATTCCAAGATGCAGCAGCTAGCAGAGAAAGCAGAAGAGAAATTTTACTGGTTGTATCCCTAATAATTTAATGTAATTTACTATCCATTTCAGTGTTTGGCAGGAAATGGAGATTGCTTAAATATCTGTACCTAAAAGCACAGGGCTGTATAAAGATCTTTGAATTTTAAAGTTAATTTGTTTCATCCAGCGCTCTATAGAGATATATGCAGAAAATGAATCCCATATGACTGTGCAGCTACCAATGGTCCAGAACTCTTTTTGAAATACTTTCCAGAGAATACCTCCAGTCATTCTGACAAACAGCTCGAGTCAAGTTTCCTTTCTGAGAGCTCCTGAAAGGCCTTACATGTAGACCAAAGGCAGCGCCGGAAAAACTGCGTTATTTGGAGACCTAAATCCAAAAATATTCCATTGTGCTCCATTTTTGCAGATAGAAACTCCTGTTGGCCAGACACCTCAAATCATAGTGTGGAATTTGAGAGAAGGGTGGTTATAAATCTACATATATACACACATGTATAAAATATATAGTTTAGATGTGTGTTGTGTATGCGTGTGCTTAGATTTCTATGTGAATGCATATGGCATATGAACCTCTGTGCATATGCATGTGATGTCTGTGCCTAAAAATACGCTATCTGAAAATACTGCCTATGGTCTCATGAAGATAACGCTTCATTCAGGAAGTGTGTCAGGTACTGTGGTGAGCAGGGTCCATAAGATATGTAGACAAAGTGACATGATAATCCGTAGATCGATTAGATCACCAGACCGTGACTTTCTCTTATCTTTGAGTCTTGGGCTCCTGAGTTCTCACCATGGCACTGATTCTCTTCATGGCCCTTGATAAGCAATCTTCGGCCTCACTTTCTGAATCTTAAAGATTAGAAAGTATCTGGTACGTTCTTCTCACTGTGGTATTTCACTTGCGTGTTACTGGGGAGCAATGGGTGTTCTGTGCTGGGCCCTTTATTTTGTGATAAAATGAATTCAGAAGTTTATGATGCAGTAGCTGGGAGAATAATCTGTAAAATATCTGGAACCCGAAAACCCTTTGA
Organism: Coturnix japonica; assembly: GCF_054131305.1. NCBI lineage: Eukaryota > Metazoa > Chordata > Aves > Galliformes > Phasianidae > Coturnix > Coturnix japonica. Next base: position 902,075 of record NC_140669.1, on the reverse strand, counting down.
TTATGACTTTTTAATTTAGATATTTCCATGGGGGGAGTTGGGGTCACTTTGCTTACTTGGGCAATGCATCCATACATAAAAATGGCCCGGTCATGACTATAGCATAGTGGTTTAGTGGTCACATCTGCAAAACTTTTAGCCAAGATGTGGAGAGTGTCTCAAAAATGGACAGAAAGCTTCAGGTTCAGAACTGCCGAGTGCTCTCAGGTGCGTGTTTGGCACATTCTCTTTGAATTCTCTCTTTCTCTGCACATTCTTGTGTAGGTGTTGGTGTCCCACCAAGAGCCTTTTTTTTGTTGTTGTTTCCATCTCTTTTGCTGGTGGCATTGCAAAGAAAGGCCTGCTGTGATAATGTGCAATAAAATGAAAGGGCATCAATTCCGATTACACTTAAAAAACATGTTACGTAAATGGAAATAAATCGGTTTATGGTATATGCCAGGCATTCTGCAAGTTTTATTTAAGGAATAGATGACTGAAGGGTTACATTCAATCCAAATGCTCCCCTTTGTGATCTTTAGCCATGTTTGTAGAGAAACCTTTCTTAAAGCACTTCAGGCTTAATTCAGAACAGGCAAAACAATTATTTTTTGAAGGTTCGATGAAATATGTTTGGCAGCTTTTGAATTGAAGGAGAGTGTTTGTCTCACTTCTTTGAAATCTCACTTCATTTGGTCAGTCAGCCATTTCAGCGTAATCGTTCAAGTCTGGTAGCTGTACCACGTTCAGAAACCGTCGAATGAGAGAGGCTAAGGTTGGAAATTAGCACACAGTAGGTGAAGACTGAAACTTTCCTTGTTGGTTCACCATTGAACGTTGGTCTGCCTGCTGTCCCACAGGCTATTGGTTGTGTGCTGGTTAAGCACTGACTCCTTGCAGGTTGGGCTCAGTCCTTCCATTCCTGGCATCACTGCGGTTCTCCTGCAGCCTCCATGAGCACAGACCAGAAACATTTAAACTGTAGTTGTGATTACAAGTTCAGCTGATCATACTGAATAATCTGCTCGCTTGCATTAAGGCAGGAAGCTGTCACTGTGCCACAGCAATGTGCATTGTAGAAGTGTGAGAGGCTGTTGGGAGAAATAAATATTTTCACTTTTCTTATATTTTTATGTTACATTTGATTAAGATTATCATATATATGTCTATATATACACTCATATACACCCACAGATATATATGACCATATACATATTCATATATACACATATATATATGAAACAGTGTGCAGTTGGTGAGTATATATTAAAGTTACTAAGTTATTCCTAATGTTCTGTAGTGCTGCCTGCTCCTGACAAACATCTGATACGGATCATATGCCTCTAAAAAGAGAACTTCCTCGAGCAAAATACCCTCATGAAAACAGGTTGGAGATACTCGCATTCTCTCCCTCGCTCTCACTCACATGTTACATTTTGGCACATTGTAGAAGCAGGTAGCATATCTACTACCTGCTGTTGAAAGTGTTGAAGATACTGAATTATTTATTCCATCTTCTGCACTATCCAAACTCGTTTTGGGTAGTTTGACACATCTCGGTCTTCCATATGGATACTTCATGGTGACAGAGTTGCCAGCTGCTCAGGTTTTATGACAGTCAGAGTTTTTTCGAGGACTGTATTAGTTTTCTGGGAAGAATCCTGCTTGTCTTCAGGTCCCCATTCTGAAGCAGTAGCTTTGCCTTGGATTGATGCTCTGCAGTGGCATTATTGCAGGGTGAAAAATTAGCTACAAGAGCATTAGCTTCTGTAAAAATAGGTTTAAGAGGACTTGATGTTTATAGATAATCTGAGATGAAATCAGAGATGTGGAATATTAGGAAAATCTGAAAGCTATTTGCTAAGAAAGCTACATTCCTTTTAGCATTGCCCTTCAAAGTTACCCCCCCCCACCCCTCCCAAAATAAACAAGTCTTTAAGTATTTACGTATCAAAGTGCCTGAAGTAACATAGAAAGCAGGTGGCAGTCAGACATGTCTTGGAGAACAGAATTTGGGGGCACTTGAAACATAAAACTGCCAACCAGTCTGCTGAGACCCTGCCCGTCTTTGCTCTGTGATCGTGTGAACTGCACGGCTTTTCTGGTTGTGTATTTTCTCTTTTACGTGTAAAATGTGAAAATTGGGAGAGGATTTGAGCTTTGATTTCTCAAAAGCTTTTTTAAATAGAAGAAAAATAACTTGTTTGTTTGTTTTAACTTACCTACTATACATGAAAGCATCCATTTATATACCCCTTAAGTTTCTTTCTTTCATTTGGTTCCCTCCATCACTTCGTAGATTCGTGGGTAGAAATCCTATGCTCAGAACAGAGAAGCACAGTGCAGCATGTATGCACCCAGTAATGCTCTGTGTATGCCAATGCACCGAGTGCATGCTACAATAAAAAATAATACCCACAGAGTCATTACAGATAAAGCTGGATAACATACTTGTTTCTTCACTTCGGTGTGTCAGGCCACCTTCAGTGGACGCCATCCGATGTGGTGTAGTTGTCATCAAGTTGCTTCTTTGGCTTTGCTATTGAAGAGCTGAATTGTGATGTGTCATCTTAGGACTTTGCCGTATTCCTGCCATCTAAGAGGTACATTTTTCATGCCAGTCACTTGCTATAATTTTTTTTGTCATCCCAGAATTAGATGACGGGTAAGAGACCCAATTAAATGAAGTCACGGATTTAAAAGCAGTAAACAAAGTTTTGTGAGTCTTATGTGATTAGTTTGGAGTAAGAAAACCAATTTAATATGTTTTTCCTTTAAAAAAAATCTTTTCACTATACGTGCCTACATCCTTTACGTTCTCCCTTGTGCATTTGTTGCCTTCTCTTTCTTATACTTTCTTTTTCTTGTGTTTTATTTGCTCTTGCAAATACGCCTTACAGCATATACTTCAACAGAATTGATCTGTACATCTCTCATCAGCCATCCAATGGTTTCTTTTCATTAGCAGGGCATCCTGCTTTGCTTATGTTCTGCCCTAATAAGATGCCTTCTCTTCATTATTTAGTGCTGACAGTGTGAGATCTGAACAAGGAAGATGATGTGGGTTTGTGGCATTCTCCTTTCCCCATCACCACAGCAAGAGCTGCTCGGTCTCGACCTCTCTCTTCATGGAAACAGAGAGCATGATGTAGCCCATGGTGAGCAATCTGGCCACTAAAGTAAAAATGTGCATCTGTCAGTAATTAATTGAAGCCAAATTTAATTACAAATCAGGGAAAGAAAATAGTGCTTTGCACTTAATAAAACTGAAGAAGCTTCAGTGCTGTTGCCTAAAAACCAAAGGGATACAAACAAAATATGGCCTCTCCTCAGAACCTGAAAAGCCTCTCCTCAATTTAGTCTTGAATTTCAAGCTCAGCTCTCAATGTCAAATACTACAGTAGTTTTAGCCGCATTCGCTTCATTTTCAGTATCTCAAAAGATACTGAAAAATCAAAAATTAAAGGAAGAATTGATGGAGAACCCAAACGCTTCTCCTAAAAAACCTAATGCATCTATGTAGACTGCTTGAATATTTTAAAGGCGAGGGAGTGGCTGTATTTAATGTTTGGTTCTGCTGACTTGTGTCAGTGGAGTCAGCAGGTTAGGACTGCAGGCTCTGGAAGATCCTACCTGTAGTCCTGGCAGAGGTCTGAAAATGTTGGTTGAGAAACAGAAGGATGGGACCGGCAGCAATGGGGCTGGACGTGCAGCCCCCTCTGCTCCAGGAACGTCAAATAGCAGATGCTCGGGCAGATGGTTTAGAGCTTTGTTTGGGATACGGTCTGTATGAAGAAGGGGAAAACTTGATTTCAAGGCAGTAAATTCTTTTGGAAAATGGAGCCTGAGGTCTGTGACAGCAGGAGGAAGAATTTCAACTCTTGTCCTGAGTGGTGTACTATATAAAACAAGGAAGGGAGGGTGTCATTTTCAATACAAGCACAACAAAAGGGATTTGAAGTATGAGTTTAAAAGAAAATATTAATGTACAATCTATTTCAATATACAACACTAACTCCAAATCCTAAACTACTGAACTAGTAGGAGCCTTGAATATCTATCGCTGTGCTCTGTATAGGAATTACAGCAAGAGGAAGAAATATTTTTCTTTGCGATTAATATTTGTAAACGTTTATGAAAGTGCATAACAAATAAATAAGACAAACACGTGGCCTAATTAAGATGAAAGGCATGACAGCCCTTGTGATTTGTTTTGAAAAATAAGGCATGTTCGAATAGTAAGACTTAATTATTTCTGTAAACATTTCAAATTACACTCTATCTATAAAAGTGTAATTTATGAGATATGTATTATAGGATCTATAAGCATTTTTGACATTTGTGCGTTGCATGTCCAAAAAAATTAGAGTTAATTTCTATCATGTTGTGTACTGTCGTATATTATCCTTGATTGGTATTTATTATTTGGAAATTCAGGAGCATCTATTGTTCAGTGGGAAATGAAAAAGCATTTTGTATCCGATTGCGGTCACTGTATTCTCGGTGCAGTGATAAAAGCACACCTTCTGCGAGTTGATCCTAAGAGAACGTGTGACACTGAATGAAGATGACTGGTCTGTTTAGTGTTGCTCGTGTTAATGATGCTGTTTGGTGTGTGGATTAGAGCTGGAAAGCACACCTTAAAGCCAAATCAGTGCATGTGTCCAAATGACTGGGTTGAACCCAAGGGTGTGCTGGGGGATGAGATGGAGGAACCAGAACCCTCAGGTTTGTTCTTGAGGAGCGTGAAGGCAACATGCAGGCTGTGCATTTGGGACAGGCTGTGTCACCAAGGCTTGGTGGGGCTCAGGGAGCAGTAGGACACTGCCATGGGGTTTGGATGGTGCAGCGTAGAGCTGGGTGTTGGGTTCACTGGTCCTTGTCCCTCCCAGTGTTGGGTGCTCTGTGTAGATGCTCATTCCCTTCCCTCCAGCAGTGCCCCTTGCCAGGCTGCAAGGATTCCAATACCAGTCAGCTGTGTTTTCAGTGCACTTTGTGCTGGAAGCTCAGCCAGCCAGAGGGTTCTGTCTCTGGATCACAGATAGGTAAACGTGCACTGTGTGGTCTCCCAGTGGGAAGGCAAAATGTGTTTTTAGTTAGGTTGCATGGGAATTTAATTGAAAGATTTAGGGCAGTCTCTTAAAAGAGTAAATCACGGTTACGTGACACAAAGATCTATTAAACAAAACAAAAATGTTTTGGCACCTTTACTTTTATATTCTGCTTGATATAAATGGAAACCCATATCAGGCTGATGCATGTTGTCAGCTGATGATATAAATGCTTTTATTATTTTTTATTATTATTTTTTTTTTAATTTTAGTCCTTTTCAGCTCTTGGAAATTAAAGAACGGGCTGAACAAAGGTCAGGTCATTCTGCACACACAACGCTGCTCTCAGTCTGCAAGCCTGCTCGGCCTCCTCCCCATGAATATTTGTATGAATTAAGCACCCGCTTAACTTAATTCACGTAAGTAGTTCCTCAGAAGTCAGGAGGACAATTAAGTGCTTCAAATTAAGCACAAGCTTAGCATAAAACCAGAGCCTGTGCGGAGGGTGGCCCTGCAGTCTGGCTGGCCTCCAAGGTGCTGGTGCTGCTGGGCACCACGTCCTGGGGGCCGCAGAGTGCCTGGAGTTGTCCTGGGGAGGACAGCAGGGGAGTCACTGCTGTGACCTTCAGCTCTGTGACACTTTGTATTTATGGAGGGCTACTGTTTTATTATGTGTTGCAGCAGTGATAGGTTTGGATAAGAACACTGTAATAGCAGTTTAAATGTGTTGTTTTTTTTTTTTTTTGTGAGGTGGCAAGCTAATGATGTAGCAGTTAATTTGAATTTAGCAGACGTTTTAAATATAGGTTTCTCTTACAGAGACAAAAGTTGCAATTTAAAGCTCTTTGGTGGTCTAAAAACAGCTTAATTCTCTAGTAGCATGGTAATAAGTACTAATCCAGCTTATGCAGTGATTGTAGTATGTCATGTTTGTGAAAGATTGCCTAACTCTGCTTTCTCTGGGTTTTATGTTAATTTTTTTAAATTAAACATAAAACCTTATAACATCTTTATGCTGAGATAAACTGTTCAATTTAACTTGTGCTCAAGCAGCAGCTGTCAGGAATTATCATGTTTGGAGCGTTCTTGCCATCACCTTGTGTCTCTACCTCCCGGATACACTCGGTGGGATGATAAAGCTCACCTTGTTAGGATTTATTACTTAAATAATAACCCGAGGTAAAATGAAAGTCAGTGTCACACGGAATGACAACTGACATATATTTATGTCGCACGTTACATTATAATAAACTTTCCCTTCTTCCCCTTGTAATAGGTGTTAAGTGGAAATCCACGGCAGCATATCCTCCAGTGCCCTGCGTGAGTCCATTAACCACGTCCACGGCTGCACTGTGGGCATGTTCATGGTGACTTGGGCTGTCAGGTGCTATTTAGGTTCACAAAGCTGGAGCAAGTGCTCCGTGCTGGTAGTTAGCAGCTTTTATGCCAGCAAAGAAACAAACAGGAGAGCATCTCGTGCCCGTTGTGTTCAGTTCTTGAAGCACCGATAAGTGATGCAAGTGAATGAGGAAAGGTGTTTTCTAATGCTGTTACCAATTCAACACTTCATTTGCCGTGAGAAATGTAAGCAGTGTCATTTCAGCTTCTAAATCAGAATTTTCTAGTAATTGCAACAGTTTTCTCTCGGCACTGGTTTATGTATGAGCTGGGCAGTGCTAAGTGATCTGCTTGTTAATTCTTATCAGTTCTCGTTTGCACTGTAGAATATTTAGGTCTGGTTCTTGCATGCATCCCAAGTTTTGGTCCTTTTTGCCTTAAGAGAAGCCTGCCTCTGGTTCTCTGCAATGGTGCTGTTGTATTCAATTGTAGCATCACAGAATCCTTAGAGTTGGAAGGGATCTTTAAAGGTCATCCAGTCCAGCTCAGCTTCCTTTGGTTTGTCTGCAAGAATTGCCTTCCTTTCCTGTGGATGTAAACATCTTTATTTGTACTGCTCTGCCATTGTCCATCTGAGTGGGTTTGGATGCTGCAGAGCTGTGCAGCTGTGCCCAGGCTTCAACCTCAGCTCTTGTTGTCGTATGACCCTGGCGTTTGCATCGTGCTCTTCCCACCCTGCCATGTGTGTCCTGCCCTGTGTTGCTGCCCCTGCCTTCTGTCCCCATGTCCCATCTTTTCTTTTCCTTCCTCATTCAAACACAGCTGAGTTTATAGCCACTCTCTTGCACCAGCTCAGTTTTCTTCCCAACTCCTTGCAGAAAGAATTTCTGGGATACCATTGGATTGGAAAAGGAAGGATAAGCCACAAGGCAGCCCAGCATTTCTCCAAGCAGCCAATAATCTTATTTTTGCAGTCTTATTGTGTGTTAGCCATGTTGTACCTGCAGTAGGAAGCCTTCTCCCATCTGCTTGGTGCCTGGCCCTGGTCATGGTGTGCTCTATGGGCTGTCACTCCACGTGGCAAACAAGTTGTGACTTACCTAACAACTGTTTCTTTGGTCTTTGAGTGGCTCGTAGTAAAGCGGTGCTTGTGTCTTCATTGCTATTCTGTTTAACAATCCCTTTAGAAGTACCAAATATTTGATGAGCAAAGCAGTCACATTCATCTTTTACTTTGGTAAGCCTTTCAGATTAGCATTGATTCATGCTGATGAAGACGGATGCAGGATGAGTTCTCCAGGAAGTGGGTTCTCTAGATGCAGATTACTCAAAGACAATATGTGTAGTAGCAAAGGTAGCGTTATGGTACATATATGATGTGTGTGTGTGTGGTTATTTGGGGCAATTCACAAGGATTTAGTTTGACAGCCAGTGTTGGAAGGTTGTAGTTTACTTTTTTTATCCTTTATAATGGGAAATTTATAACACGAGTGTCTGTGGTTCTCTGTAGTTTCAGGATTCAGGTGATTCGGAGTCTGCTGACCAAGGGACAGGAGGCACTCATGTAATTGCATAGAAATTATGGGAAATGTGCCATTGTTTTCAGCAGGGTCGCAATGTGCTATTATGTATTTAAATAAGCCCATTTTCTGATAGCCTGTTAGGTTATACAAGGCTGAGATACCAGCTTGTTAGTGTTGTTTGTGCCTGCTTAATATACCTGATGGATGTGAGCAATGCGATGGACTGTGGAATAGCAGGAGTGCTATGGCCATACCAGAGTGTGAGGATACAGACATTGCTTGTGTAGGATACCTAAGAAAAATGAGAAAATAAAACATAGGAAAAGGGTAAAAAAAAAAGAGACTACACTAGATAAGTGTACTGCATAAATCAAAAGGGTTTATGTCATAACACGAACATGTGCCATTCCTGCTCATATATTGAATTTCAGTAGTTGGTTGCATAAAGAAGTAAAGTGTAATGAAACTGGCAAGCAAAGTATTCCCTAGCCAGCCTTATCTTTGTTCCATTTGTCCTTCAGATACAGCTTTTCTTGCCTTTTTCAATAAAATCCATCCAGCTTTTTTATTTTGCATCTCTCTGTAACTGAGCTGGGAAGACCAATGAGATTCAGTGCTTTTCTAGTTGGGTTCTTAGCAGCTGCTTTTTAAGAGATCAAAACTTCGAATGCTGCTACATGGTATTAAGGCTTAGCTATTGATGTGTCCCTATAGGGGTTATGTTTTTCTTGGGGGGGAGAAGGGGAGGCGAAGGGTAAGGGGTGACCCCTGTGAGCATGCTCACGGGCACTAAACACTGCTCTCCTTGTTTCCAGGATCCTCTTTGCAAGCTCCGTGCTTAACCTGGCTGAACTCGCTGCCCTGCGCCCTGACCTGGGCAAATTGAAAAAGGTTCTCTACTTCCATGAGAACCAATTGGCATATCCTGTCCAGAAGTGCAAGGAAAGGGATTTTCAGTATGGATACAACCAGATTCTTTCATGGTATGTGTTTCTCACACCTCTCTGTGTAGTTTAATGTGTCCTTCTATGTACCGATGCTCAGCGCTGCCAGCTCTGAGGAGTCCCCTTCCACTGAACTGAAGAGACTGTAATAAGCAGTGGTACAAACAGCGTCCCAAAGAGGAGCTGAGAAAAGGGTTCTGGCTATAACCACATCCTCTATCCACTCATCTATCTCAGTGTATAAAAGAGCATTGATACCAGCACCAGTGGTGGGTGGCAGCCTTACCCGTGGCATGGGCATGGAACCAGGTCATCTTTAAGGTCCCTTCCAACCCAAGCTGTCCTGTGATTCTGTTGAGCTACTGTGACATACCTGGTAGCTGTGTGGGTTTTGCCCCATCTTGGCTGTTGTGACAGAAATGCTTTGTTTCATGTTTGCTTAGCAAAGCCCAGCTAAGCACGTCCTGCTCGGCCATAGCTTTTACTGCATCCAACTGAAATTATAGAGAGGGTTTTAGGGAAATAAACAGAAATTAAAATGTAATGCCGCACTTTTCTTTTGAAGGGAGGGCAGTAAACATACCAGATAAGTCCTTATATTTTTTTTTCATCTGGTATTCAGAAATTGTGCAGTGCTAAAATACCCAGACATTTTAAAGGCTGCGGTCCTTTATTGTTGCTAAAAACGAATGTATTTCTTGAATCTAAGTTAATGAAAGAAGTTAATAACCACCATACTGAAAAGCTTTGTGGTTAGACTCTGTACAAACCTAAGTGAAACAGCAAAACTGAGTTGTTCTGAGAACTGAAATGAATTGATTTGAGTGATCTTTTCTTTCCTAACTGCTATTAGGAGAATTATGAGGACCAGGGACCAAGCATTTCAAGATATAAGTCAAGCTTTTGTATCATTATAATGTAGGCCAGTTTATAGTGAGATTTCTCAGGGCACGCTCTGGCCATTCTGCAGCTGCCACTGCTGCATTTGTGCATGTTTCACTGCTATAGCAGTTGAGTGGGAGAGTTTAGTGAGCAGTGCGATGAAAGCTTTAGCAGCCATTGCTGGATTTTACACCATGAAGATGTCTTTGTGGCACTGAGGTGAGGAATGTTGTTTTGTGTATGTTTTGCTTTCTTACGGCAATTATTTTTTATTGGAAGCTGACAGACATTATCTTCCTAGCATGCGTTTTTAAAATAGTAAAATTCTTTTGCCTTGCCTCCCCCTGAAAGTCTTCTATAGATGCTCCATTCCATTTCCTTCAGCTTCCAGTAGCACCTCTGTATAATTACGCAATTTCCATCTTTCATTTTTGTTACTGTATAAACCCCATTTTTAAGAGCAAATGGAAGCCATCTCCTCAGTGCAGTGCTTAACTACCTAGCGGTCATCTGCAAGGAAATGCCATCTTCCAAATCTGTTGGAAATACTAGAAATGTGAAAATACATATTTTTAGCTCTATCTTTATATTGGTATGTTTCCTGCTCTATCTTTCCGTGATGTTTTGCATAGATGTTTGGGAGAAAATTGAAATTGGAGCACTTGGAATCTTCTTGAGTCGTTAAGGGAGATTTTATTTTCTCCTTAATGATTCAGAAGTGTTGCAGTGATACTGGTAATAAAGTCACACATTTCAATGGTGGAATTCTTTTCCTTGTAGCTGCTTGAGCTGCAAGGGTGACAAGAGTGTTCAGGTTTGCAGTGCTACACACAGCCTCCAGGATAAAGCTGAACAGATGAGGCTCAATATATGAGACAAAGAGAGACAGAAATGTCTGGAGCCTTTGCTAGGTGCCAACCTTACCTCCATCAGTGCTGCATTTGCCAGGGCAGCCAAGGCAGTGTCAGAGCTTCCCATTCACAGTTCTGGATACTTCAGGGCCTGGGTAACTTTCTACTGTCCCCTGACCAACTTGAGGTGTATTTCCTAAATTACTGTTCCAGCTGCTTCTGAGATCTCTTGATCTGCTTGATTTTAGAACACGGTGCTAAGGAGCAATGCAGTGTATTAACGTACCAAACTTTTTTTTCTTTTTATTTGATTCTGTGAATTATGTGGTATCTAGTTTCTGTTTAGTGCATGCACTTTTTGTGCATAGGTTAAACAAACAAAACGGTTTATCTTTGTTATCCCAGTCCCTGGCCCACGTGGCCTGTCAAAGGTAGGTTAACCAAAGGTAAGTTGTCATAGAATGGAATCATAGAATCGTAGAATGGCCTTGGCTGAAAAGACCCACAATGATTATCTGGTTCCAACCCTCTGCTGTGTGCAGGGTCACCAACCAGCAGCCCAGGCTGCCCAGAGCCACATCCAGCCTGGCCTTGAATGCCTGCAGGGATGGGGCATCCACAGCCTCCTTGGGCAACCTGTTCCAGTGCGTCACCACCCTCTGGGTGAAAAACTTCCTAAGATCCAACCTAAACCTCCCCTGTCTCAGCTTAATACCATTCCCCCTTGTCCTGTACACCCATGTAAACAGATGCTGTCCTTCAGTACAAAGGGTTTTCTGTGTGGAGTCTTCTTCCAGGTTCTACTGAAGACATATTACAGTGCCCCTAATCTGTTTGTGGGGCTCTGAAAAAACAAGGACAATAATATTAATCTTACCCATGTTATGAATGGAAAGTGAACCGTGGATAGGATGGGATCTGCTCCTTTAGGGTGATAATAATATATTATTATTTGCTTTTTAAAAGTTCAAACATAATTCAGAGTCTAAAAACATAAGAATTGGAACATATCTGATTGAGGTACTTATGCTACTTCTGGTTCAACTGAAAAGGCTAATATTAATTGGCTTTGCCATTACACATTTTTGTGTATGAGAATATGTATCCTGTTTTCATTGCATTTAAAATAGCTTCGCTCCTTTTGCAGCAGCAGTGTGTTCATTAACCTTCACTGCTTTTTACAGTTTGGTTGCTGATATTGTGGTGTTCAACTCTGCTTTTAATATGGAATCGTTTCTTACATCCATTGGAAAATTTATGAAGCTGATTCCTGACCACAGACCTAAGGATCTGGAAAAAATAATCAGACCGAAGTGCCAAGTTCTCTATTTTCCAGTCAGGTTTCCTGATGTGAGCAGGTCAGTACATTTTCCACGTCATAAATTGCCTCCAGTCTGTCAAAGCTACCTATTTATGGTGAAGTTTTAACTAATCGGTTACAGCGTTGTTGAGAGTTGGAAGATAGGCACTCTGCCTTACTAAGTGTATTTCAGCAATCATAGGCTGCTGGGGCAGCATACAAACCCCCGTCGCTTGGTGTGAATAATTTCCCACTTGTTTTAGTTTCTAAAAAGTTGACTGTGCTTCAGCTCCATCTGTTTGTTTGTACAGGGGAGGTCAAGGAGGAGAAAGAAATTCTAGAGAACACTAACAGCGATAAGGCTGTAGTTGAGAAGCTATATTTCCCTTGGTATATTGTAGTGGGATTTTATTCCTTCCCCCCTCCCCTACCTCTCATTTTATTGCTTCCCAGGTAGGTGAAAAGCGTTTCGGTAGCACGGAGCAGACTTGCAGATTTTGGCATTAGCTGCAGTTGCAGTTGCTCTTCAGTCCTCCTCAGTTACTACGAAGGACGTTTTTTATTACCCTTGTTTCTGAGCCCATCCTGAAATTAGCAGCGGGTTATGTGGCTCAAAGGGAACATTCACCAGATCCCTTTCACTTTTGATTAAACCTGGCACAATTGTTTTTCCTATTACAAGGAACTTTCCTCCCACTGAACAGGAACTTTGCTTCGATGGGACCGATACTAAATAGAGATAGTTTGATTCTGCAGTTTGATTATGCACTTAAAAAACGACACGATGCTGGGTGTGTGTTTCGTTGGAGTAAGGGTGGAAAGCAGCATTGTGACTGCAAGAGATTTTTAGTATCAGGCCGTGCATCCTATTGGTGTTGCAGAGCAAGGTTTGCATTTCAGTCACTAGGCAAACATATTCTAAAGCACTGATGCAAATCCTTTAAAAATCCATGTCTAACGTGAAGCCTTAAAGCTACGTGTTTGGCAAGCATGTTAAAATCCTCCAGTGCTGCTTGGGGCCTTGTCTCTCAGGGTGGCAGAAGAGATCATTACCTGTACCTCTCTGCAAACCTACTATTGCTTCTTAGAGACCATGTCTTTAAAGCGAGGGAACACTGTGGTTGTTTCATGTATTCAATACTGAGCCATTGTAAAAGGGTCTCACGGTTTTTGATGTACCTGGGAAATCTTGTGGCAGTTTTGACCTTCAACTGCAGCCCATCCGTACTATTTCTTTACAGGATCATGCTCCCAATGATGGTGAATGCACCTGTGGCAGTTGAATGCAGTTTGGTTTTTGTTTTTTCATGTAGACCGAATTGCTATAGTGACAGAATGGAGATGGAGGAGAAAAAGGTTAAGAAAAACTGTGGCCAAGCGAAAATTTATAAAGCAAGCTCTTAGCCCAGAGTGTTTTTCAAGTTATTTTCAAATGGTAATTTGCTTTATCCAAACCAAACTCATACAGTGTAAGTAAGTGATTATTTGCATGACTGACAATCATTTCAGTGCCTGCAGTCTTTTTAAAATGCATAATTTTGCTGAGATGTTGGGAAAATATTTAAAAATTCTGAAGGCAAAATAAGCGGGGTGGGTTTTTTCTTTACTCTGACCTCTTTTACTTCGCGTGTGAACGTCGAAGGGTGTGCATGTCTCAAATGGAATCTCCATGTGGACGTAAGCGATGTAAGAAACCATCCTCACGCTTGTGCTAGTGATCGTGTAAAGATTATTTTAGGTTAACCCCGAGATTGTGGGGTAAAATACAAGAGAATACATCTGACCTTTGATCAAAATGCTGTATTAAAAGAGCACGTCAAACAAGCAAATCCTGTCATGTGTTTACCTGTTAATGTGATTACTGTGGGTGATGGCTGTGCAAACGGACGTGAGCAGCGCAGTGAAGGATCACATAACGGTGACGGAGTATGGCTAAGGAGAGGTGTAGCATTACATATGCACGTAATGTGTAATTAAGTATTTCAGATGGGCATCTAATCACTGCTTTTCTGCTACCTACAAGAAGTTACCGATGCATTTTGTGAAGAGAATTATTTTATGATAAAGATTTCTCATAAGGACACTCTGGTTGTTCCCTGAGCAAACACAGACAGTGTTCCTTGTCTGGCCCTGAGCAGAGATGAAAAGATTTGAGGATTGAGCAGAGTAAGAAATGTGTGGAGCTAATCCTCCCATTTTCTGGTTCTGACAGTGACTGGCTTCCATACTGGACCCTGCTGTACCACAGCTATTCCATATGGATTCATCCTCTGTCATTTCAGATTTTGAATTCTCCTTTATATACATTCTGTTACACGTATATTATATAGAAATATATATCACCAGACTTATAAGCTTATAGACAAATAACAGTCCAAGTTTATGTCACTTGATAGTGCATAGGTATTGCAAGAGATGTATACATGTAGCTGATCTTACATGCCATATGTGCTGTGCATCAGGCTTTTTTTCTTCAACATCACAGTGAATTAAATATGGTGTAATTCACACTTACGTTGTCATTTATTAAATTTCAATTTATTTTCTATTATAATGTAATAAAAAAAAGTTTGATTTTTTTTTCTATAGGACTGATAGAATCTATTTTGATATAATTTATTTTTATTTGAGCGCACACAAACTATAGTCTGAGAGCAAAACTCCCTTTCTAATGATGTTATCCCTGGCAGCTGCCTCTCGTGCCATCAAGCCCTGCTGGAACACCTCTGTTGGTATTTTGAATGCATTCTCTTGCTCTGCCTGCGTCCATTCCATCCCTGGTAGTTGGCAAAGCTGGGTCAAGTTGAGTGCTCCGTGCAATTTGTTCCAGTGCAAATTGTAATATAGATTTTGGTTATTACCACTAGTCCTCTAATTGTTGTATATCTTTACCATCACCACGATGCGGCAGAAAAGGGAGATACTTTTATAAGCAAGAATGAATTAATGTTCCTAAGAGCTCAAAATGCAGATTGGACTGAAGTGAGCTAATATAAAAGAAACATGAGGAGCACTGGGATGACAGCAGAAGATGGGCAATGGTTTCTTTTAAGTGGAACTTGTTAGCTGGTATCTCGTACTGTCTGCATTACACATTTAGGGGTAGAATTAAACATTTCAGAATGTTGTTTCTTAATTTGCTTTTATAACGTAGTGCAGTTAACAGGATGCTTTCAACCATTTGATCTTATATTTGTTAGTTATAGTGTAAGAGAGACAGAATTTTCCGAGCTTGAAAATGCTTTATGAACAGTCAGGGGAGTTTCTGACTAACGCAGACGTTTCCAAAAGGCCCTGACAGTATCTATTGTAAAGAAACATCACTGTCATGTGGGGAGGAGCCTGTTTTGGGGAATGAAAACAAGAATTCTTGTGGCTTGCATCACTGGGATCTGGCTTGCAGGGCTGAATCTGAGACCTCTGTTTAGATAACTAAGAGTCTGATAACTAACTCCCCCTTCCTCAGTAATTAACACCACACAATGGCTTTGCAGTGCAGGAAAATACTGATGTCCACAACCAGGGACAGACCTGAATCCCCAGGCAAAGCAGTAGACAGGCACTGGGGACATGGCTGTGTGGCACCAAGGCATGCTCTACAGGGGTACCCAAGTGAGCTCTCACTAATGGTCATGTGTATTGGAAACAGTATACCTTAGAAGTGAAGTTTTTTGCTAATTAGCTTTCCATGCATTTATTAGCTTAGGTGGAGTATGATGCTAATGATAGTGATTCCAGCTTTGAGGCTATCTACTGCACTTAGAGGTGGCTTGGGCATCTCCATGGTGCTCTGTGGTAGTCATAACCTTCCTGTCACCACAGTTTATGGGTAATTAGCATAATTAGATAACTCCAATAGCCTGCTCCTACCTTGGGGCTTGCTGCTGAAGAACTGGATGATGGGAATTGCTCCACTGAATGGCTTTCCTCCTTACCTGCTGCAAGCAGAGTTTGAGGGCTGGCATTGGCAGGCAGGAGGGATGCTTGCAAGATCTGGGACATGACACCTATTGGGAGGGAAGCACAGAGCTGGCTTAGAAAGGCACAACATGGAGGATTTCAGCTGAGAATTGGGTGAAGGGAGGCTCGAGCATCCCCAGTCACTGGTGCTTCCTTCAGTGCTTGCATTCTGTGCCTTCAGGGGGTGATGCCAGTGTTCCTATTCCAGCCCTGGGGAGTATCTACTGCTCCAGGGCACTCCATTGCTAACAATTCAGAAGCCAAATAGATGAGTTGTCCCCACAGTTCTCCAGCAGCTGACCAACTGAGCCCTCCCAAAGGAGAGCCTGGCTGCTTGGTCTGCTGGGATGTATTTATTTTGCAAAACTTTCTAAAAACACCAACCTCATTTCTTTTTATCTGTTCAGAGGCAGAAATAGTTTTACTGACTCTCTTTTATCTGTCAGATAGGTATTCAACTCAATGCTGCCATAATAACCATTTAGTCCCACAATAGCTCACAAGGATACTTAAGCAGAATTCTCTGTGCAACCTAGTTTTTTATTATGTTGGGTACTGCTCATGTTGCATACAACACATTCCCATAAAACTTGCATTTTGTATTTACAGAGAAATTTCTCTGGAGAGTTAAGGTCTTGTAAAACATTCTTGTTCTACAGCATGAACGAATTATTATACTCTGGGGCATTAAAAGTGAAGTGTACTGAAGAAAAGAATTTTTTCATTAAAATGCAGTTTATATTGATAAAACAGATTACTAGCATTTGATGAAATGTGAAACTTGGATCTACCCGTATCACTAAATCGCCAGTAGGTTTATTTTGGCAAGAAGGATAGTATATAATGTGTATCAGGACCAATCATTATACAGTACCTGTTAGGGTTGTATTAGATTAAATTGTCTTTCACTAAAGTACTTGGGGAAAAAGGAAAAAAAAAAACCCACTCTATCCGTATCTTGAAGTAGCAGAATGTGGTAACGGGGAATATTAGAAAATAAAAGCTGTCGTGTTATCAGTTTTGGCACAGTCATTTATCAATCAGTATTTTAAACATTGACAAGTGGTAATTTAATAGGGAATGACCCTGTTGGCAGGAAGTTCTAATGACAGATGATGCAAACTCATTTATCACTATGGGGCTGTGCTGGCTTCTTACCTTTCTCAGTATCACAGCTCATATTTTCCAAGTCTGGGATGTGAGAAGCCACAAAGGGCAAAACCTGTGGCACTGAGCCCGTAACCACTCCCATCTCGTCCCATTAACCCCTTAGCTGCAAATCTCACTGCAGTGTCGCTGCCAGGATCTGCAAGTCCTGATACAAATGTAATTGCTGTTTGACTCCTAAGTAGGATTTGCTGGACTGCTTATAAGCACTTCCATCAAGTCAGGTTGTTGGGAGAGCTCCGGGTTTTTGGTTGTATCACTTGGAATGCAGAGTTGAAGCACTCTCCTACTTGTCTTTCAAAACCAAACCACATTCTAATAATTAATAGCACATTTCATTAGCAGGCATTAAAAATATTGCATGCGGTGCCCTATACAATGGGCAGCTATTATTATTATTATCATTACTACATTGAGAAGGAAATTGATGCATTCAGAGGTTTAATTGATTCGTGCATATTCATGTAGGAAGTCAGTGGTAGAGTCACGACTGGACTGGATTATTATGCACTTCCACGCATAATAATTGTGCTGCAACTTGTATGGAGAGCAGGCTACCTTGCTGTAATGTGTGTGGGCATTTGAAGCTGAGGGATGTCATGGGAGAGGAAATGAAAATGACACCTTCATCAGGAGCAGATACGGATGGCATTTTTAATTCTTCTAGGAATAGTCCCATCTGCAATACGGTAACTCAGCAAAACCTAATGAGAACGGGGGGAAAAATATATATATATACTTTAATTTCCACATTATCAAAGGTTTTCATCTATTTGATATAGTTTTAAGCTACCTATGATAAAGCATAATAACTGGAAGCCCAGCTTTGTGCTTTCTGCACTCTTCCTTAGATCTCCATATGTTTTTTTTCTCTTCCCCTTTGACAGCAGCATCTTCCTCCCTATGGCCGGGGCTAAATACCATCCCCATCCAGGATGCTGCCAGAGGTAGCATCACGTTCTTGTAGTAATGCTTGATGAAGTTTAAATATAATTGGTTAAAATTGTTGTGATAGACTTAAAATAAAGCTGTTTTCTTTCTTTCTTTTTTTTCCTTCTATTCAAAGTGGGAGAAGGCCACTGATTAACGGTAGCATCCTACAAAGTGCTAAACAGCCTCATTTTCACTGCAGTCATTCAGAGATGAGGGCACTGGGTTCTCTGTGCCATGACAGACGTGGATGGGAAGAGGTGACAGGGTGGAAGGCTGAGATTTGAGTGCTGTGGTGGTGTCCCATTTAGTTCTGATCCATGCGAAGGTACGGACTTTAATCTTTCACGTGTGCAGAAGGTGCTTTCAAAGACATTCTGACCATATTGAATTTTACTTTTCAAAATACTGCCCTTGAGCATTTCAACAGTGCCATAATTTTCATTAGGAGATTCAGAAATAATGCACAGAACTAGTGGATATTTTGCTTTTTTTCTTTTCTTTCATGCTTACAGAATTCATATTGATCATATTAGTTGTTTGTTGCTACAGTGACAGAACCTTATTGTCTAAATATGCCGGGGCATTTGTTCTTCTACGATAATAGAAAAGAAAGTAGGCAGTGCTAAAAATTGCAGTAAGGATAAGGAATAGCTAAATAATATCATTTATTTGAGGGGATTCATCTCTGAGAACACAAAATACTTTCCGAAATCATTTTGAGGAGAATGAAGGAATCTCTGTTAGTAGCCATGGGGGAATGGCAGCGCCTTTAGAATAAGCCTGACTTCATCTTGAATGCTGTATTATTTTGGAGAAAGAAAAAGGAAAGAAAAGGCAGATCCTTATACAGACTGGAGGAATCATTAGGAAGAACTGGTCGATAGCCTGGCAAATTATTGATATTAAATGTGAAACTACAACTTTGAGTGGATCAAGTCTGCTTTGAGGACTGCTGTGTGCTAGATTGCTGGATTGCAGGCGGCTGATTCAAGTTAGAATCCCAGTTAGAGATACTGTTAGATGGAAGTGACAGTACAGCAGATAGTAAGGTATGGTATGGGAATTTCAGAGAGTGATGGCAAAGAGAATAAAATTACACTGTGGAATAAGTACGATCACAGCTTTATGTCTGAAAGGGAACCTGGAAGTATGGAAACACTGCTCTCCAGCCCAATGGAGATGACCTTTATGTAATGTGTAAGAACAATTTAATACAGATGTTTTATTTATACGTAACCAAATGGGATGAAGTTAAATGATTTCTAATTTTGCAAAATCACAGATAATTTCTTTGTTGTGCAAGGGGTATTTTAATATGGTTAGGGTGGTTTTGGGGGATTTTTTCTTTTTCTTTTTTTTACTTTCACATTTGCAACTAGGAATATTTAATATTTTATATTTTGGACATTCCCCCTGCTCAGTTGTGACTCCCAGATGAAATAATCCTCCTCTTTTTTCCCTTTAAATAATTCAAATAGCATACATTTAAAAATATGAAAATCACAACGTAAATGTACCAGGAGTGCTTTTAAGGTGGGAGGCTGTTCAGCTTTACTATTGGAAAGATGCATTTCTAAATAGTAATGAGGGCTCATCAGAGTTTTGGGTGTATGAGCAGCCCATAATAAGGATGCTTGCTGAAGAGCAACAAGAGATCCAAGTCCAAGAATGCCTTCCCAGTTTCTTTTGGCCAAGTAAGTATTAGGAAAAAATCTTTGGATTGCATTGGCTTTTTCTTCAAGTTGGGGCGTTTTGCGTGTTGAGAAATCTGAATTCACATCAAAGTGGTTTTGAAAATGGTTCAAGCCTAAACAAGATAGTTTTTGTGTTCAGTCTTCGTCTTCTGAACAATGTCATAGGCGCTAAAAGTAGCCAGGAAAGAAAAAAAAAAGGTCAGATTTTAATTGAATTGGCCAACCTGAGATTACTTCTAGAATAGTTTTGACTTAAAGCTATGCAAGATTTGTTCACGATGACCCCTAAATAGTTCTTAGGTCATACTTGTAGGAAACTAAACAGTTTGTCTGTCTTTGGCCTGTTTTATGTATTTCTTTCTACCTTTTCCCTCCTGGGAACTGTCAGCAGACCAGGAGAACAGGTTCTCCATGTTCAGCTGGGAGTCTGATGGTGTGTAATGTCTCATTGTCCTCCCAGAGCCCTAATCCTTCTGCTTGTCATTCGCGGTCAAGCCCTAGTGATTATCATGCATACTGGTGAGATTTTGGCCTTTTAAAACAAATTGTTACTAATTTTGGTGGTGTCTAGAAGCCACAGGTGTAGAGCTCTTGCTATTAGTGAGATAGCAAGCAGCAGTGTAACAAAGCCGTACCAAATAGGGAGGGGAAAAAAAGCTTCTGTGATTCCCATGCAATCAAAGGGAGACTTCTTTGAAGATACACTTTGTTGTCCCTATGTAAAACACTGAAAAATTGTATGTTGTTCTGGCCATCCATGTTGAAGAGAGATTAATTTAAATTGTGAAGCAGGTACAGAGAATTACTGCTAGGATGATTAGGAGAATCTGTATTACGAGAACAGATTAAAAGAGTATGGTTCACAAGCAAAATAAAGGTTGAGAAGGGGATATACGTTAATCTTTATAAATTCAGTCAGAGGATAAATGCCATAGAAGAGGAGGAATTATTGAAGTTCAAAGATAATCCTTAAGGCATCCACTAGGTAGAAATTGGTCATTATTAAATGGTTCAGAGTGGAGCTACAAAAAATAAAAGGAAATGTAGGGCTGTTGTTTGTTTTGATTTTCCTTAGGGGTATGTAGTTCTGAATGTCAAAACACGTGGGAATTTTAAGGGTAATTTGATAAATTCATGGAACGATCAGTTAAAAAAGTGCTGGAGCAGTACCAGACAATTGAGATTGCTATGATGATATCCACAAAATGAGGTTGTCTGTGAGTTGGCCCCGTTTTGACTTCAGTCTTGAGTCCAAAACTGCACCATGAAGGAGCTCGTGGCCTTCCAGTGTGCAGAGGACTCAGTGAATTGGAGCCTGTTCTCTCTCAGAGGATGATGATGCAGACTGGTAAGGTGTGTAAGATGGACAGGTGCGGTGCTTGGAGAAGTGCAGAGAGAAATGTGCTTCAGCAGGAGCCATCCTAGGCACCGTGTGCCGAGTGTTGGGCCTTTGTGAGCATCCTTCTCAGTTTTGCCTCAGTTTACTTTTTGTTGTTGAAGATGTTTGAGTAAAATTCTTCTGTTTAGCTCACGAAACTCAGAGCAACTTTATTTCCTTGATGAGTTGCAGTGGTGTTTCTTTCATTTTCATCCCCATACACAGTAGTTTAATCGCCCCAATCTGTACTTGAAGTGAATGAATCACAGAATGAAGAAATTTTAGTGCAGTAATTCTGAAATGTTATCTGTCCTTCATCAAACGTCAGCACAAGTCTTTTGGTTTCTGAGTTCTCTTGTGTTATCTGCAATCTGGCCATGAAGTGCTGATCTTGAATTATGTGACTATACATGGGAAAGAGAGAGTTTGACCCTTTTAGGGTGCCTAAAGTGTGTTCTTTTTGTTGCCAGAAAAAGGAAGGAGTATCTGTCAGGATTCCTGATAAACAAGCTGAACAAAAATTGTAATCCAACGATGGCAGCAAATACATATAAGTGTTGCCCATTGCTACCTTGTATGATATCCGTAAAGTTGCCAAGTGTTTGTAGCATTCAAATATCTTATTTTCGGAAAGTAGCTAAGCTCTTCTCCAAGGTACTCAATGCGGAGCTTGTTTATGCATCTATACGTTAGCAACTTATTATTCCACGAGCGTCACTTCATTTTGGCTAGCAATAAGTCCTGTTCACTCATTGTGCTGCAGAGGAATGTTTAAAGCTGAAATGTGCATTGGAGTCTGTTTGTTTGCAGCAGATGATTTGCCTAAGCTTTGATGCGCAGTCACTTTCTGACATTTGTGTATTTCAGCAGTGAACAATGTAAACTCATTTTCTGAGCACTTTGATTACTTGCACATAGCAGTGCCCATGGCATGTGACAGAGAAGAGCACTCTATCCACTAATCAGATAGATATGCTTCAAGCGTATTTACACAAAATAATGAAAACAGCTGTTAGATACCTTTAAACTTGAGTGTGTTTTGTTATTAATCTACTAGCCTGTACACATGACACTATAATTCTTCGCTCACTCAAGTTGCCTTTAATGACACAGTAATAAAACTGAGAGGGATGAAAGTAATGGAATTGTAGAATGTAATGCCTCAATTGTTCTACAGTGTCTTCCTTTTTGCCAAAATAAACCACAATTAGGTCCATATGGTGTTTTGAAGTTTTCAAGCAATGACCCTAATAAAAAGTAATGAATTTCTGACAAAAGAAAGCATGGTGCTCTTTTAAGCAGATATCTTCGCTATTGATCTAGTTATGATTGCAGACTGATATGCTAATAGAAGAAGAAAGGTTCAACGTGCCTGGTACAAGCACTTTCATTTGTGGTTTATTTTATTCTTATGAAATTCAGATTGAAAAGGTAGAAACATGTTGTAATCCATCAGTTATGACTCCCTTTTAAAAAGCCTACTATAAAGAAAACAAATGGATTTTTCTCGAGAAAAAATGGCGTTTGGAAAGCATTAGCTAGGTTGAAATTTCAAAAGCACTTGTTAACTGGGAGACTGCCTTGCAGTGATGGAGAGCTTTGTGAGGACGTGAAACTTGACTTGGGCACGTGATTGGCCTCAGAGGTCCAAGCTCTTTTTTGCTCATTTGTGTCTCTTTAAACCTTTCCCTGGGGGAACTGGAATGATGCTTCTCTTCGTTTAGAGAACCTGATCTTCTGCTGAGCAGTGGTTAGGTGGGTGCAGGTACTCAATTGCAGTGATTGGCAGAGGGCTTCCTATAAAGCACATACCTATGGGCAACCATGAAAAAAGCGTGGCGTGTCCATTTTGTGCCAATGGAGCAATAATGTCTGAAGTACAGCTAATCCCATCTTAGTAAAACGGAGAAAGCCTGCTCTGGAAACAGATACCAGGGGAAGGAGAAAACGCATGGTTGGTTTGATAACTTTAACTGATAGTGTTTGTTGAATGAATGTTCATTCCACATATGCACAGTCCTAAAGGACCGAATTGTAAAGCATCTGCTGGATAATGTATATTATTGGCACTGTTTTACCCTGAGCAGTGTACTTCATGTTGCAACATCTTTTGTTGAGCATCTTCTGAATAAAATCCACCTTGTCTACCTTTGATTGCCACTAGAAATTATCTCTGAGTGGCTCCTTCATGGGTAAATTAAGAATCTGTTTGTCTAATGGGCTGATTTCTTTACTGCTTGTTCCCAGACTATTGAGCTGTTTCTCAGTCCTCCTGCTGTAGTCTCTACTTCTCTCCCTTAGGAAAATAATGTGATTGTTGCCTCAGTAATCCTTATCATTCTTCATTTATGTTTCCAGATACAGAAGCACTGATAACTTACTTTGGTTTACTACCTTCTACATTGGTAGTTTCTCCATGCCCGTATCTATTGCATATTTGTGTGTGGTTATGTCTTAATGGAAAAGAACGTTGTTCATGGGTAAAACTTTATCCTTGACAATGTATCCTACTTGTAAGCAAGGTAAATAAATTGCTATCTATTCTACTGCTTTTCTTTTCTAATTTCTCACTTTC
The DNA here is from genome assembly GCF_054131305.1 of Coturnix japonica. Classification (NCBI taxonomy): domain Eukaryota; kingdom Metazoa; phylum Chordata; class Aves; order Galliformes; family Phasianidae; genus Coturnix; species Coturnix japonica. Next base: position 878,500 of record NC_140669.1, on the reverse strand, counting down.
TTGACACTTCAGTGGAATGTGTAAGATTGGTTTGGTCTGTTGCAGTCACGTTTAATAGCAGGAGACTGGGACTTAGAAACTGGGGTTTGCCTTCTGGAAGAGGGAGTGGACTGCAGGAGAAACAAATCTCACTTGAGATCATAAGCTTGGGAAGGTTTTTGGTGTTTGGAATTTTAATAAGAGGAACTTGAAAGTGAAAAATCCCTGCCTAACTTCCTGTAATTTAAATAGGTCTGAATTGATGTTTCTTGCTGCAGTTTTCAGTTAAAAGACTTAAGAAATAGAATTACGTGCGAATTTAGACTAGTTTAAAACTACATAAAAATTCCAACAAGCATAGGTAGTCTAGGAGGTCAATGTGTTTAAAATAAGCTGGTTTCTGTAGCCCGTTGTAGATCAGAGCGTTTGGGTTTCTCACCCTGACGAGCTGTTCTACAGGAAGATGGTGCAAGGCAGTGGCTTGTGCCTTGGCCCCTTGTATGCAACTCATGCTCTCATGGTTGCATTCAGTTCCCCTCCCCTCCTGTATCATAAATAATAAAAAACACTGACGTATTTTTAATACTGACAGAGGGGTCTTAAAGCTTAAAAGAAGCGTAGGAGCCTTCAAATACTTATGTCCTGCAGTCCCTGAATTTATTCAGTAAAGTATGAACACCTAATTCTGCAAGACTGCACTCCCTTGAGTTCATTGAATGGCATCTGGAGACTTTAGAAATCCTGGCTTATTTTTCATATGAAATTGTTTGAGGTTGCTTAGTACTTCAGAGTTCTCAGTATACCTGCAAAGGCTGATATAGACTTGACCTTTGTGCCTTTTGAACCTGAAGTCTTATCTTTTGGTGTTAGCCCAGGTGTGGGATGTTGGTCCAGACATGTGAACCTGCTGGCCAAAACTGACTGTGTCTCTCATTCGTTTGTTAAAGGTACTCCAGATACTCTTTTTTTCATATTGCAAGTTCTAATGTAATCTTTCACCTGCATTGAGATAGCACCTGAGGAGCATTCCATGTGTAAATGTGCAGGACTACATCCTTAGCAAGCCGTTTTACTACTAGAGAATGTTCTTCTGCTGGATTATGGCAGTGTAGACCTCGTGCAAAATCAAGTCTTGACAAAGGGAACACCTTTCTTAATCATTCCTGCAAAACCCCAAAGTTGTCTTATTTTTGATCAGCTGCTGCATGTATTTTCAGGCACGCATCAAGACTTCTTTTGCTTCCTTTCGTTTCAATACAGTCAGCCTCCCTTAACAGCAGCGTTCACTGTTGTGTAATGATCAGAGTTGGTAATTCTTAGCAGTAGATGGAGGGGACAAGTTTAAGAAAACATTTATAGTACTGTGTGTTGGAAACATAAGCTAGTTGTAGAGGTTAGGTTGAAAATAGCAGGAACTAGGACGGCAGCATTTTAGTAAATTGGGATATAAACAAACATCTGTTGCAGGAATGTAGAAATGACATCATAAAGAATGTATGCAAAAAAACTTAATTGAAAAAGAATGATGCAGAATTGCAGCATGACTTTAAGTCTAAATTGATTTCTGCCTCCAGAGTGAAAGTGGATTTTTGTGCAACATTCCGATACTATAAAGTATTTAAAATGTAATGTCCTATTAACGTACCTAAAATATAGACTGTGGGTCACCCAATAAGAATAGTAGTTACAGTAATACAGTATATGGAATATGCAATTATCTTGACAATAGTTTTATTTTTTCAACAATTTTGTCATAAAAGAGCAGTAAGATACAATGAATTTGATTCATTTTGCGTGTGTGAATCATTTAATAGGCCATTACATCTACTATATTAGACTCCATTCTCCTTTCAGAGCTTTTCATTATAAGGCTGTCTTTAATGGAAAGAAGTTTAACCTTCCCTCCCAGATAGATTGAACCCCATAACAGTGTAAACATTCTCATTATAAAATAAAATCCCCTTCCCCAAGGGCAGCACTATAATTATGTTGCCGAGTGTTGTACAAATGTTTCTCTTAAAAAATGTTGTCTTGTTCTTGTCCTCAAGTTTTTATCATTTTCATTTATGAAGAGAATCGATAGTACTTTTAAATTGTAATTTAATAAAACAAATGTGATCTGATTATTTTTTAATTTTTTTGGAGGTTATTTTAATCAAGTTTGAGAAGAAGTCATCAGTAAAATTGCTGTTGATTTATAAATAGGATAATTAGAGGCTTTCCTCCTAAGTACTGCTCACTGGCATTGTGGCTGCTTTTATTGCCTAGTCAAACCTCTTCATTCAATTTTAAAATTGCCTTTTGAATGAACTGCTCGATGAGTTTGCCAAATAGTGTCACTATTAATACCTTACCTCCTCTATTTCATTGTCCGGTCCGTAAACGCACAGTAAATGGTTTGATAAGGGGGTCAATGAGGTTGTGCTAGTTTCAAAGTGAATTACAGCCGAGCGTTTCAGTGAGGTCAGGGGACGGTGCTGCACAGCACTGGGAGCTCCCGTGTGCCATTCGTGCTGGCAGGGCAGGCATCTCGCCCAGCCTTATGGGAGGGTCAGCTCAAAAAGCACACCTTGCTCCTTCTTGTTTCATGGCAGAATGCAGTTCAGATTGTCCTTAGCTGAGCGGGAGGCTCACACCATGTACTGCATGGGGATGGGTTGCGTGGGGGATGCTGGCAGGGGTGTGGGGGGGATAGTTTGCTGTAAGCCCCAAAGCATCTCTCCCAGCTTGGCGGGCACTGTGCCCCTCCAGGTGATGGATGGTGATGTATTGCTCTGGGATGCTGCATCCAGTCACTGCTGCTTCCCTGAGCGAGCCCAGCTGAAATAGAAACGTAAAAGGCAAAAGTAAGAAACTTTGTGCTTGTTGAGTCTAAAAGAAAGTCTGTTTGTGTGTGTCTCTCCCTTTGTAACAGAAGGAATGTTTCTTATGTTTCTGTCTTCAGACAGTTGGCACACATTTCATCTCAGCAGCTGCTTTCTCTTAAAGTGCAGTAGAGTGTAGGACTGTAGTGACACTAGCATTAATACTTCACATTCTGCTATCATATGCTGTCACTGTGAAATATGGATCTAGGTTACATGTGTTTGCAGACTTTGTACTACTGAATTATGAAAGCTGACTCCGTCGGAGGATTGTGTTGTATTCAGAGACTGTGAACTGAACAATAAATGAATGCAGTAAGAGACTTGCAGGAACACACAGCATCTTCCTTTTTGGCCTAATTGAGCCTATAGCTTTAAAAGGTAGGATTGCCAAATAAAACTCCATTGTTGACTTTGCTAAATATATTTAGCAGGCACCTAAATATTTCTCTTGTGGGCACCTTGTAGTTGCTGTCCTCGGTGTTGTTTAAATGTTATCTTTAAATCCCAGCCTTCTGAGTGGTAGGAATTGCTGTGGAGGAATAGAATGTATTGCAGAGAATGGAACTACTGCAGGGTAGCAAAAAGAACAAGACAGAAGACAAGTTATTGGGAACAATTGGTTGCGATGTTATCAATTGTTTGTGTGCAGCCAGAAATACAGCCCTTAACACATGTATTCTAATGCATGGTATAATGGTAGAATTGCTGCTGGTGTTGTGGAAGAGTCTTACTGAACTTGTGTGGGTTTCAGCCACTTACCTACGGTGTGTTTTCGTGCTCAGCAAAAGAGGGGTTTGTACCATATACATGTTTAATTTCCTGTGAAGTGGTTGCTGTCATGACTTTTCCCGTGTTAATTTTGATGTTTCTTTACATCTTTACTGTACACCATGATTAGGTGGAATGGGGGGATTATATTTTGTGCATCGGGACTTCCCATGACAGCTTTCTTGGTTGTCATCTCATGCCCTGCCTTCTTTTAAATGGCATCCAGGTGCACTTTGAGTTTAAACATGCTCATTAAGAATTGACATAGGCTAGAAGCCGCTCACTTCTAATTTTGTGCTCTAGTAGTGCATTCTTTGGTTGATTTTAGAGAGGTGAAATACATTTTAAAAATGTTAACGGCCAAATTTAACTCATTAATGAGTCTTCTGAGTGCTCTCATAGAGCCCTAGCTAAAGGCATAATAAATCAATGTGGTGCTATGCAGGTGCTCACCCATTATGTTTGGTTGGAGAAACCCTAAAAGCTGTATTTACTACCTCTGGCATTTCCCTTCCTGCCCCTCTCAGGGCAGCAGATGTCCCACGTGTAACCAGGCGTTGGTCTTCATGAAGCCTTGAGATCTCGGCTTCTCTGAGGTTACTGCACAGTGCCTCGGAGACACAGCAAGCAAAGTTCTCAAGACCCAAAGGACCAAACTATGAAACCATGTCTTCAAATGGAGTAAAAATGTGTGGCTGATTTGATGCGAAGGATTGAACAGCAATCCTTTACATGTGTATGCCCAAGCCCATATTTCTGGAGCTTGCAGGAACCCAGTGTGCTCAATTCTTTTATGTGTCAGTAATCAGATCTTCCAGCACAGCTTGCTTCTGGAGCATACCGAGCCAAAGATTGAATTTCTGAGATACCCTTAAAGTGTGTTGAGCCCTTTTTGCTAATTAGGGTCTCTCTGTTATAGGAGGAGGTCCCAAACAACCTCTGGTGTCTGGGCTTCTTCTCAGCTTATTCAAAAGAATGGAGCCAGTGCCAAAGCCAATTCTGTTTCTCTGGGCAGGTTTATTGGCAGGACATCCCATCATAGTTACCTTCCAATTAGCTTATATTCCAATCAGCATTCCCACACATTAATGATCGATTCTCTCTCTTCAAGTTGTAGCTGTATTTAATCTTCATATAAAGGCTTGTGTTTGGGCACTTCTGTGTCCTGCAAGGATTTCCTTTTACTTTTAAAGACAGCAGTAATAATGCCCTCTCCAGCACAACGTCGTAAAAGAAAACGAAGTGACTCAAGTGATTTAACTCTGACATGGACTCTTTAATTCTATAAGGTAAGCATCAGACTCTGATAGCATCTCCACTTTGTTGACTTGGATGGTGGCAGCTTGGAATTAGCTGAGCTGGGTAGCACCTATGCCATAAATCCTGCAACCAAGGGAAAGGTGTAAAATTGAGCTTAATGCAGAGTTATTTTTCCTGCTTATTTGTTATGCAGCTAAGATAACTTTTTTTTCCCCCCTGAAAAGTTATGATTTTAATATTCCCTGTAACTGAGTCTGGCTCAAAAAGCAATGGGATCAACGCTTCTCAATGGCTTGTTTGATCAGCCATGCCCGATGGCCCATGGATGAAGCCTTCTGCTGCATTACAGTGCTGCACTTGTGTGGAAGTCAGCTGGAGTAATTTACATCATCGAGAGTCCCTTCTCTGCTTCCAGTGCTGTTGGTTGAATTGAGGGATATCCATCGCCTTAAAAACTGCAGATTTCTGTCTGTTTTTTTGCAGTGCCATATATCAGCAGCTCCAGCACCACAGGAATTATCAAGGACGTGGCTTTTTTTCCAAGTTAATTTCAAAGAAAATGTTGTGATTGACAGTCATACGGTGTGGTTGCAGAAGTAGTGCTGAAACTTAGCTTTAGTGAATGGCAAGTAGGACAAATGGGTAATTAAAGGGTTGATAAGAGTCAAAGTGGTTTAGTGGTTTAAATACAGTTTAAATCATAAAACGCAGGGGGTCAGAAACTCAAGAAACCTAGTCATTGGAATCACTATTAAATAGTAGGTAAATGGGGATCTTCTTTCAAGGCACTCAGTCGTAACTTAGAGGAGGATTATATCTGAGACACAAAAGAAGACTTGAGAGCATTATCTTAAAATAAGAAATCATTTATTTTTGCACAAGGTTTGCGTTTCTGCTGCCCTATAAGGCATAACAGAAACTTTTACAGTGTTTTTTTGGTTTTTGGCAGTACCTATTTCTTCACTATTTTGTTTTTCCTGCTTTTTGTAATCTTAAAGATCGTAACGTGTTTAGGATACTCTCCCCCAAACACACACTGAAGACCAATGTGTGTAAAAGCATAATTCATTTACTTCTTTTGCTTTGTGCTGCAAATGGTAATTGAGACAAAGGCACAGAAACCTTTTTGTCTCACTTGCACTTATTTAGTAGCTGGCAAGGATCAGCATTGGTTAATAAAGTAAAAAACAATGGAAACCCCACCCAAAGAGCAGTTTTGCACTCAGATGCTCAGTTTTCACATTCTTTTTCCTTGTGATGATGTGATCATTTCACTCCAGTTCTCCAGTCGCTGTGCAGTCTCCTAGGACAGACAAGACCTGAATTTCTAATGTGGAGAAGCATGATGCAAGCATGCTATACATTATAGAAAAGGAGGAAAAAAATCCCTTGGTTGATTTGTGATTTGTTTTGCGTGCACCTTTAACTTTTAAAATACAACTTTGACCATTTACAAATTGGAGTTTTAAATGTAAGCTGCATAGAAGTGTTGCTTTGAGGTCTGCTTTTAAAAATATATTTGTTTTCCTGTTCCGGTTTCTGTTGCTAAATGAGATAATGCTCTATTTCTTTTGATTTTCTTCTGCTCTGTTGTGTGATTTACCTCTGGAACTGCACTTGAAGGTGGAATCCCACTCTGTTCTTGTACTGAAATGCTGCCTGAGTTTTTAAATATGCATGTAAAGTTCTGCGTGCTTCATCCCAAGAAGAGCATTTCATAGCTAAGTACATGAAAACTGGTTTATGAGAATTTCAGTTGATAATACTCATAGAGTGATCAGGAGTAATGGCCTATTTACAGTGTACTCGATTTAAGAAGATACAAATAGTGAATATGGAAAGAACAGCTAAAGAGAAACATCTTGGATACTCAGTAGTAAGATTGTCCTTCAGTGGTACAGGTTTGAAAAAGAAGCTTCCATGTCTTCAGAGGGATTAAGTTTCAGTCTGTGTTGGCAGTGCTATTGTATTAGTGCAGTCAGTTACAACAAATTCATCCTGTGATGATGGTTGATACAGAGCATCCCTTTCTATCTCCCACTAAAAATAAGCTGCCGCTGATGCTTCAGCAGCTCTGTGAACTCTGCTGGCATATTTTGTACCTGTAGGTTTCAATTCAGATCCTAGGATGAGCTGCAGGTGTCTCTGGAAGCGGTGCAGGTAACTTGTCATGCATGTTGAGTATGTATCTCAGCTTCTGCGGTGCCCTACTTTCATATCCTTACATGTGCAGCAATGCTTTTGTTCAAGGCACAAACTCAATGCCCTAAGAGCCTACAGAGCCAAAACTCATCTGTGACTCCCAGCTACACTGGCTGCTTTTGTTTGAAAATGTATAAACTTTCATTTTTGAAAGCAGAGAAGGAAATGATGGAAACCAGCCACGGATGACATAGTGATGACGTAGCAGAGCAGTTGGAGGTGGAGCAGGCTATAGCAATCATTTGGCTCCTTCTAGTTCCTATTGCAGATTGTGACCGTCTGCAAAGAGCGTTTTTTTCTCAAGAATCCACTTAAGGGCTGAAGGAAATCAGGGTTGTTTTTAGCCAGAAACCACATACTGAAATGTCATTGTGGAACCTGTGCCAGGTGAATTGTATTGTGCCTCATTAAGTCTGGTGACACCTCAGTGAGTCGGTCCTGCTCATTACAGAGACCTAATGACTGCCTATAATCTGAGGTGAGCAGTGCACACACCACACAAGTTTATAAAGTCAGTGACTGCAAACGTAGCTCGTGTCCATTTTCCTTGTTAAAACTGCTAGAACATTTAAAATCATTTCCAACTATTTTGCGTTCATTAGGAGCCCGATACAGTCAAGCCAGAATGTGTTTTTAAAAGCAGCTTTACTGAATTCAGCTGAATTTCCAACTCTGATATCTTGTGGTAAAAAAAATAGCAATGCCAGACACATAAAGTACTCGAAGAAAAAATGTTCTATTAATATCCTGTCTTAATCTCATAAACTGTTCTGGAAATAAGGTTCAAAATAAAAAAGAAAAAGAAAAACGAATCACTTTTAGTGAGAACTTTAAACAATCTGTTTTTCCTGTTCTGTAATGTGTGTGTGATGTCTGATGAACGTTTCCTCAGTTATGAAAGAAACTGCATCGTGAGAGGAGAGCTGCCTTGTTTTTATACTTGGGGAGCACTGCATGATGATAGAGGAACGCAGCCCTTCTGCACAAAACTTGTTTCGAAACTGCTTTGGTTCCTTCTGAGAATATGAGGCAAAGGGAAAGCTATGCCGCTTCCCGAGCTCCCAAGCACATCTCAAATAAGCTGTAAAATTAAATGCTGCGTATTCCAATATGATTATTTTCTTGGCTGAGGATATCAGCTGCTTAAGGCCAGGAGTAGAGATGCCCCAAGTGGAGCAGCGTGAGTCAAAGGAATTCAGATTTGTTCCTTCGAGGAGCAACAGATTATTGGCTTTACTGCAGGGATGTGGAAGCAGCAGCCACCTCCATGAGCCAGCAGCTGGGGAGGAAGGTGAGAAGTGACTGCAGAAATGGGCACCGATGGGAGCTTTACCAGTATTGGGTGAGTGCAGAGCATGGCTGTAGAGAAATGTTGGCTGCAAGTTGTAAAATCCAAATTGGCGGTAGAGAAAGGGTTAAAAAGGATGAATATCTTTGCACCTTAATGGGAGAACTATTTCTGTAATGGTATCAAAGATAAACCAGTGTATTATGAACACTAAATGATAAAGGGTGATAATATGCCATTCTTGAGACTTCTTGGCTCTTACCTAACACATCAGAAAGTGATTGTTGAATTTTAAATAGCCATACAAATGGATGACATAGAAATTTAACTTTGCTTTGACCTTATTCTAATTCACAAGATGACTGCAAAATGACTTTGTTACATCTGAATGTATGCTGGATGCTAAATCACTCCAGAGTATAAAATCTTTGTTTTGGCATAATGTTGATGCATAAACATTTGTACCCCATACTAACCCTATAAACATCACAATCCATCAGTACAATTACAAAAAAGATTGTTTGTTTTCACACTTAAAGCAGACATGAAATAGAGTGTCCTTAACTTAATCACCACCTTGATTTACCACATTTGCATATATTTGCATATTAATTGGACTACAGATTAAAATTGGTTTTGTAATTTTAATTAAGTGTCCACAAAGGTAAATGATTAGAACTGTTTAAAATACATTCTGACATAAATAGCAGTAAAAGCTTTTGTGATGATGTTTTTGTGGAATTACATTCAGAAAGTGGCCTTTTTATGATAGTAATTTTAATCTTAAATAGAATTATACAGTCAAACAGAACTGTGGATTCATAATCATTTTTTCAAGATTCATTTAATATTTTGCTGATTTGCAGCACTTGATGAAAATGTACTGTAGGTTTAGTTGATCACCAAATTGGGCTGCGGAGCTGATAAAGTGAGGGTTTGAACCCTCGGTCTTTATATTTGCTGTACGTATTTCAAACGTATTATGGATACATATGTAGACGAGGACTTTATTTTTTCAAGTGTGGGATATAAAAGCTGTCGGTAATGGATGATCTGTGCTTTTAAGATGTAATCTCCTCCACTGACCATCTTCCTTCAGTCTAGCTCATGGAACGCACGGCGTTTTAAAAGGCTTTTCAATAAATCACTGCAGGTAATAGAGGAATCATTCTTTGTGTTGTCAAGGGAGAACCAGTACGGTAGGTAAGGATATGTTGTCAATCGTGCTGCCCTGAACTCAGGGGATGCTGATAGTCGGACCTCTTCCATTGTGGCCCAGTCCGTGCTTGTCCTGAGCACATAGAGAAGCACATAGAGATGAGCACATAGAGAAGACCAGTCATGACAGCCCGTTAGACTGGATTGTTAAGAGCGATTCTTGCCTACTTAGTGAATTTAAAAGTGTGGGTTTTTTATCCATTGTGTCACTTTTTCAGTTGGTGGACAGGAGGCATTGATTAAGCATTAGATTGTTTTCTTTTAATGAAGCAAATAGGCAGCTTTCACAATATTTTGTAATATCGCCGTATTGCTTTATGTATCAGAGATAATAAAATAGCTGTTTTAAGTTTGAGAGCAGATTTGGTGAGCGTGACGTTAGAAGAAATTGATGAATTCTTAGTAAAACTTGGTGCAGTGTTCTAACTTCTACTGGCTTCTAAGCAGAGGCACAGGTTGGTGTGAATTCAGTGATGAACTCATACTATAGGCTTTGCTAATTTTCATCAGAGTTCTGAGATGCTTTTAAGACTTGCGCTGTTTCTAAGTTCATCTGGTTCTTTATGTCCTGCATACAAACCTCGGTCATTTATTGCCTCCCTGTCTCCTCAGTGTACATTAGCAAAAAGAAGTTGAGAAGTGGTGTACTTGTGTCTTGTCATGCTTCATTGATTTGAAATATATTTTTTTGTTAATGGCATATTTAATATTTAGTTTTCCTCCTGTCCGTGGTAGTGCTTTTCAAGTAAGAATAATAATAAGACTTTTGGAGCACGTGTGTGCTTGTCCAGTTGACATTATCTTCTGTGCTGCAGTTAAACTCCTCTTGAAGCAGAAAGCAGGGATTGCAAGCCAGAACCAGTGGGCTAATTGCATACCTGAACACAGAGAGTTCTATGTGCATAAAGTACAAATTATTTCTCAAATTGACACTATTTAATGTCTGTTAAATATTTCTGTTATTACTGATGTGCTTTCAGACCTCTATTTATATAGAGACTGGTTGTAGTGTCACACTGGTTTTGGTTCCTCATCTTGAGAGCATTACAAAACTCATTAGAAAAGCCAGATCCAAGGCGAAGTCAATGAGTAAATTCCTCGTGTTAAGACTCAGGCTGGGTATTAATTGAAGCTGTGGTGTGAGTGAATACTGCTGGTAGGTTTAATCTGGGAAAGACTTGAGATAATATTAGTGAAAAATGCAAAGTAACCGGGTTAGTTGTTGAAGGAAGGAGGAACAAATGTGCCAGACCATTACCATTCTTAAATGGGCATGTAAGCTGGATGTCTCATTAGATTAAATTGTTATGGATGTCCACTCATCTGTGGAAAAGATGTTTTTATCCCAGTCAGAGTACTGCCTTCCTTCTCTAATGCGTCTCACCAGCAGTCCTCATACTTGTGTCACCTGAGGATCAGAAACCTAAAATCCGCATCATCTGCAACTATTTTGGGGAGATTGTTTGAAAGCTGAACCTAGCTTTCAATCCAGCTCCATTACCACTGTAATTGTGTTAGGGAAACTCAATCATCCCAGAGTTCGGTGAGCCAACTTTGAAGTGGCTAGTATCAAATATTATAAAGATCTGCCTACATTTTTAAAAAGCACCATTGTCTTTAATGACATTTCAACTTCTGAGTCACTTGTGAGCCTGGAACTTAGGCTGGTAGGTTTCTTAGTTCTTTTGGTGGTATGCATTGGGCTGGCTTCTGTTCAGGCACTTGATTCCCCGTCATGTTTTTGAAGAATAAAGGCATTAGAAAATGCATTTCATGACAAGTCTGGCTTTTAAGGCAGAGTAATTCTTTAGAAAGCAGACTGGCTTCTTGCCTGAAAGATTATCTTCCCCGTCCGTGTCTTTTGAGCCCAGTAAAAGCTGAAATGCGTTGAGAACTTCTGCTGAAGGTGCATCTAACACCTTGCCCACTTAGAGAATGAGTTGCTGCCACATTTGCTCATTTCCTGTCTCATTGCAGGCCAACATGTGAAGCTCATCGTGTTTCTTCTTCCAGTAATTTGAGACTGTAATGCCCAGTTGTCCTTTATTTCGCAGAATATCATGCTGTGGCCACTGAGGAAAGTGCATGTCAATATAAAGGACCAGGGAGCACAAGTTTAAGTATTCCGCTTTAGTCCTGCTGTGGTTTATTTATGCGTTCCTTTGGTACTGTGAAGGCTTTCTTCACCTATAATTGCCAGGGAACAAGCAATAAAGGCTTCACTTACCAAAAAATTCTTGGAGAGTGAAGAAACAGCCATGTTGGAAGTCTAATACTGCCGAACTAAGTATTGCATTAGGTTTTCCTGCACTAAATATAGCAATATAATAGTTTAGCAAAGAATCTTAATTTCAAAATTGATATTAAAGATATGAAATAAACTCTGATATTCATTATTTTTGGGCATCTGTAGGTAGAAGTAACAAAATGTTAGTTACTAGGAACTGAACATTTAACAATAGTTAATAAAGTCCCCAGAATGAAAATAGAGCACTTGCTTCAATGCAAGCGTGTAGATTTAAATATGCTTTGAGTTGAAATTAAGTTTGATCATCAGGTTAATTTGTTGTTGATGGTTTGATCGTAAAGTCATCATTTGGTCAAAGGGAAAAACACTGAAAGCAAACCTCTCTCTTGATTAAAGCATCTTTCACAGTAGGTGGTTTTGCATTTGGGTGATGTGTGCGTTGTGTGTTATTACATCCAGTTCACAGTGGTCAGGGAGGAGATGTCCATAAGAGAAGGGAAGGAGACATTTGGCTTCTCCTTCCCCTGATGAAGTACATAACTTTGGGCAGTTCTCTTCACCTCTTCTGCTTACCCTGTGTTTGAAATGGGGCTAATAAGGCTTATAATCTGTATGCTTAGTATGCAAATTGGCAAAGTAAAGCATGCTTAAAAAATTGCCAGTGAATTTGGAGAGCTATTTTTCCTATTAAGTCTGTGAAAGAAGGAAGTGTCCAAATGCAGTTGTCTAATTGCACCTTTGTAAACTGTGTGGAGTGAGTATAAACGTGGCTCCTCCGTGGTATCTCTTCAGAAAGTCTTTTTGCCATAAGAAGAATAATGGCAGCATACTCAGCAGGCTGCGGTGGGATGAGATAGCATGCTTGCAGCATTTCTTTGCAGCATAATTGCAGCATCAATGAACCATGAATTCAGCCTAATTAACATAACTGGAACCACTGCAATCATGCTGCCATTCAATTTACTTTTTGAACATTCTGGTGAAGTATCGCACTTGTACTGTTTATTACTGAGAAGCTGTACAGAACTGTCCACTTGCTTTCTCGCTTCTGTCTTGATGTATTTTTATTATTTCAGGATAGCTGGAGAACTTCAGAAGTGGAAGATCATTGGCTCGCTGGTTCCATTACCGAATCTACAAATAATTCTGCATTACTTCCTGTAGAAAGCAATTAAACAGTTTAGTGTACTATAAAACTCAGAGTAAAATGCGCTAAAGTCTGAATTTCCAAGTTAGACACAGGTTCTGAATTGTAATGGATAACTAATGGCAGGGAATTTTGGAACTACTTTGGGTAAGGACTGCATTGCCCACATCTGAAAAGTAGCAGTTTCTGTTGTTCTTTGCAAGCACTGTACCTAGGAGAAACGTCTTTAGAGAGGGAGGGATTTGGTTAATGTTGCCATTGCTTGAGCCGCAGTACGGTGAGGAAACCACGGAGTAGATCAGCGACAGGGCAAAATAACCAGTTCTTTTGCACTGAGAGGTCAAGGGGCTGCAAAATAAAGCATTCATTGGAAAATAAAAGAGTTGAGGCTTCCTGCATCTGGCTTAGCCATTAGGCCAGGGGTGCTGACCGGTGGCACTGAGGCCATTTGAGAGCAATGCACAGCCAGGAGCTCCTGCTGCCATTTATGAAAGAACAGAGCGAAAAACTTTGGGATCTCAGCTGTGTTGTTTACTGAGTAAACCTTTTTCTTGCCGCCGATTCTGTGCATCTGCAGTGATGGTGTTTTACCACATCTAACTGGTGACGCAGCTGTGTGGTGGGGTTGTTTTTGCTTCTGTTTTCAAATGACTTTAGCACACAGGAGGAAAGTTAGCTTAAATGCTTAATAACTACCTTGTTAGAAAACAGCAAACAGCCAAGTTTTGTGTGAGGGTCTAAGGCTGGAAGTTGTAGTTGCTACAGGAATTTCCTGCTCAGAACATCTCCCATGCATGTGCATGTGTAGATACACACAGGTAAAGTCCGAGCTTCTGAAATAACCAGTTTGACTCTTCTGAAGGATGGTTACATTGAGAATAGCTGTTTCCTTTGTATGACACCTGTAAGGAAGATGCCAGCAGTGACAGCAGCAGAGCAGCAGTGTGAGCGCAGTGCTTGGTGCTGCTCTGAGGGATGGGTGCTTGCAAAAGGGTTGTGTTGCAGGTTCTCTGTAGGTGATGCTTTTACACCAGCACGATGTAATGCAGCTGTGTGGAAGCAATGAATGATGTGTCTGAGCAACGTGTTCAGTATTTCAGGGGGTGGGCTGGCCTTCGTGTAGCTGTTGGGCAGAAGGCATTTTTTGAAGCCCATGTTATCTGCACCCGTTGCAGTGTGTTCTGTAAGGGCTCCTATCTCACAGGTCGGGTTGAAGACAAGCACCTTCAAACAAGAAACAGAAATTAGAAAATAATCCGAGGTGTTTTTCTCAGTTTGGAGGACTGTCTGCTTTTTCCTTGGGTTGTGTTTCAGCCCTTTTCATTTGGCTGCTGACTCAGAGGATTCGATATTCCTGTTGACTCTGAGTCAAGATTTTCATTTGTTGGTTACTTTTTTTTTTCCCCCTGACGTTTTCAACTGAGGAAGTTAGTTGTTACACTTTTCGCTCTAAGCATCTGAGTATAAATTTAGCACTGGAGAACTGCAGACCTTTTGAAATAGCCATCCCGATCATCTGTTGCTTCTTTCTGTGTCCCGCTGTGACCCTCAGTCAGCAGCCGAGATCATATGAAGCTCTGTTCTGTATTTCTCCTGGAGTGATGATAGAGTTTATCACTGACTTTCTGATTTTGCTTTTTCTCTGTTAAGATGCTCAGTGCCTGCTGAGAGGTTGGCATTTTCTTCAGCCTCCTTTTTCTGCTTCTAATACAAAAACTGGGTGTTTGTGGGTATGTTTTTTTTTCCCAAACCTTACTTGTTAAGGTTCGCTTCATTTGACCATCCAATGCATGTATAACAAAATTAAACGCTGCATCTTATCTGGTTGGATGATCAGGGGAAAGTTGAACATCTCAAGGCGATCTTTCTGGGAAATGAAGACAGCAAAAATAATTCTACCGTTATCTGAAAATGTGGGCCCATGGAGATGGTGCTGGATGGTTTAGCGGCAGTTGAGGCCAGGTCTTACAAGGCTTTGCGCTTCATGAGAGGGCTCACAGGAGAAAACTGCAGCAGAAAGGATCAGGAAGGGATTTTGTGAGAGAATGTGAGCCATATAGACCTGCAAATTCAGGTAGATAGCATTATAAAATGCTCTCTTTCTTTTAAGAACATGTTTGAAGAAGAGGTTATCTTGAAGGAGGTAGTAAATGCACACACGTAACTTTATTTAGTGTGAGTGGCCAAACTGGCCTGCTAACCAGTGGGAGAAGAGGTCCAAGCAAGCAGGTGGGTGAGGAAGAATGAGTGCTGCTGAGTTCTCGTTTTGAGTGAGCTGCTGGGTTGCTGATCTAGTTTGTACCTGCACTGTGATTAATATCCTGTGTATGGCTCAGAGCAGAGTGCTAGAATACCATGTACATGATTGTTGTATAACAAAGTGAAGAAATCTGGCAGTTTCACCTTCAGCAGTGACTCTGAAACCAGCTTGCAGGCTGCCGTGGCTGCAGGATGGTTTGGAAAGCTCAGTGGTGCAATTCTGGGTTTTAGGTGTCACTTAGTCACCCTTTTCTCAGAAGGCACAACACGCATTTTAGCTGAGACTCTCCAGTCATACATTTATTAAAGGTAGGGTCAAGCAGGGGGCTGGCTGCTGGTGAGGAAGAGTTTGAAGGAAGTGCAGAGAATAGCTAAAGTGGTTGGTTCCTGGAAGACCGAGCCTGTGAATCATCCCTTTGGAAATGGAGGAGGAGAAAGCAGTGCCAGTTAATTACCACAGAAAGATGATGATAAGCATCTAAACTGTGGGCAGAGATCACGGTCCTTCAGAATCTTATTCCTGATTTGAGCCCTGCAGCTGCAATATGTAAACTCAGGAAGATGACTGAACATTGATACTTTAAAAGTTCAATAGTCACGCTTGTTATTGTATGCACTTACTGAGAATTGACAGAAGAAAATGTTATGGAGAGGAGTTTCCAAGAAGAGATCATATTTCTAGTTGAGTGTGCAGCAAAACCCGTGTGTTTGAATGGCTGTCAGATCTGGTAGAAAGAGAGAATAACTGCTCTGTGGTAACATATTGCAAAGGAAATAATCCGTCTCCTTCAGAACCACTATTTTTTATTGGTCGTAGGTGCAAATTCTAAAGCAACTCAGACCAAACGTCAGAAGTAATTTGAGCGTTTGGTATTTTAAACATAATTGCACTATTTCCACAAAGGCTGCGTTGCGTGTATTCCTGGCTGCTTTTAAACATTTATACTTTTCTGCCTTTCATACAAATTCATGAAATAAGGTCCTGGTAAATGCTGAAAATTGTAAGTTGGTTATTCTCGCTGAAGGAAATCAATCACAGAATGTTAAGGAAATGCATTTGTAGATAAATACAGACCTCTTCTGTATGTGCTGATGGAAGGTGTTTTCAGACTTCTGGTACAAAATAATTACCAATTTCACCTTTGATATATATCACTGCTTTATTCCTACGGGGTTTATCTTTTCAGTCAGTCATTCCTGGGCATTGAACAAGTGAAGGAATATTTTAAGGAGAAGCTGAATTTGGGGGGCTGTAGCTTAATGCAGGGGCTTAATGCTGTGCCCAGCCTTCCTGGTTCATACTGCCTTGTTTGACCCTGTGCAGTGATTTCAACCTCATAGCCCTGATTTAAGTTGATCATGTTAACACCGGGTCTTCTTTTCATCCAGAGGTCCTGTGGGCTCTCATCTGCCTTCATGTCAAGCCTTATTGAAGTCCCTGGGACTCACACGGCACCTTGTCTGTTGCCCCAGTGCCTTCCTGTGGTCCCAGTGTCTTCCTGCTATCTAGTCAGGCCCATTGCTGCCAGTGCTAAGTGATATCAGCCAGGGAACCTCATGTACCACTTGCTGTCTGGCCACAAGGTGAGCAGCGCTGTGGGTCCTCACCCACCGTGCAGACATCATCCCGTGGTAGGGATGGACTCTGGGACGCAAAGCCTTTGGCCTCAGAGCATCTGCCCCAGGGAGTTTTCTGAATATCTGGAGGTGCCCATCTCCCATTTAAACAGCTGCACAGCACTTTGATTAATTTTAACGTGATTGCCTCTTAAGAGACACTGAAAACTAGTTTTAAATTAACAGCCTATTTTACATAAAAGGCATGTATTGATGAAAGTAGCCTGTGACTTTTTGCTCAGTCCCATTACCCTCCTCTAATTCATATGCAGAAGATAAGATTTCCAGTGATCTCACTGTTTACCAAAACCCGACGTACTTAAAGGTTAATGTGCACTTTTCGTTACTTTCTGGTGAGAGTTTCATCTCCTGTTTTCTTCACAAAGAAAAATAAAGGCAAAGGAGGAAGGTATTTCCAGAAAGCACCTAATGGTACAGATGACCCATCAAAATTATCTGAATGCTTGTGTGAGAACTGGAAGTTTCCCTAGCAATGTTTTTGTATATGATGCTTCTGAATGTCTTATGGCCAGGTATTTTCCTGATCTTACTCAGTGAGGTCTGCAGTGCCAGATATTGCTGATGTTGGCAAATCTGATATTTGAGTTACCCGTTGTGCTGTTAAGCCCTTCTATAATGTGCTGAGCATTCTTAGCCCCAATTTTTATCCACCGTGGTAGGAAAATGATCATCAGTTCAGACGATGCTTTCTGTATGATGATATGGAAGAGCGTAACAAAATGAACTTGCAATGTGAGTGAAATATAAGGGAACTTTTGATTTGGAGAGGAAAGGAAAAAAGTTCTGGGTGATGTATGAAAAGATGTGTAAGGTGAAGTGCTGATATTTGTACAGAAATGTTTCTGAAAACCAAAGGTAATGCAGCAGCATAACGAAAATAAAATGTTAAGGGTGTTCACACTTCTTATTCATGTGAGTAGTGGTAGAACGCCTCTTGGATTTGTCTTACAGTCCATATGTACGTGATGATGCGCTCTGCAGATGAGGGCCAGCTAGAGTAGAATAGTTGGTTATCCTCAAACTGAAGATGGTATTTTTTCCAGAAGTTGGTTCTATAAAAAACTTGCTTATTTTAAGAATTCAGGCAAATGATCAAAATTAAAGCTTGATTGATGCTAAAGAAGCAGAAACATTGCTTGTTCGGAATTGTAGTGAGAAGGCCAACCTCTGGTTTGAAAGGCATTCTATAATATTGTAGTGGGTATTAATGATACATTTTATTGAGTTAGAGCTATATACATATTTTATATGAGATTTATTTATAAAATAAAAATCTCTAGATGCTTTTTGTACTTAAAGGTCATGATTATGACATGTTTGATATGGAACAAAAGGATTAGAAAGCTGAAGTTAAAATCTGTATCTCAAGTCCACTTTGGCATGTGTCAAAGAGGGTAGGGTTCTGTCTAAGTGGAGGATGGTAGAACTTGAAAGCCCAGCTCTTTGCTGGGGCTGAGATTAAATCTCAATGCAAGGAAAAAGCAACAAAGGTCTCCAGAATATCTGAAATCTGCAAATACTTCCTGTATTTAACCTACACTTTCGTTGCGTGACTGTAAAGAACAGCAAATCTTTGTTCTTTCCTCCTCAGTTCCCAGTCAATCACTTCAGAGACATAGGAGAAAAGTTATCAGCCTTCCTACAGTTTCCATCTACCCCTTCTGTCAACTGTGAGTACATCAAAACTATGAGCTCACATCCAATCTTAAAGATTTTTTAAAACTTCTTTGTATGTATGTTATGTATGTGTAACATATAAGTGAATGTAAGCATAGTTCACCCATACCGAGGTCCTTTATAGCTTTAAAGTGTAGCTGATATACTATGTTTGGTAAGAGGAACTTGCTGTTGGGTTCAGGTGGGAATTAGGTCTGCTTCAGATGGAGAAACAACAGACGCTGTAGGCAGGTAGGAGCCTGGAGACATGTAGGAGCCTGGAGTGCTTCAGGAAATCTTTCAGGTCCATCCATTTGTGAAAACTTTTAGGGCTGTTTTTGGTGCCTGCAAAAGAATGCTTCAGACGCACCTCTCATATCCTTTGGGCTTGATAGGAAGGTGCTGGTTTAGCAGCTTCACAGTAGGTCTTGTGCAGCGAGGAGCATGGCTGTAGATTCAGTGATTCATACATCTAGGATGCGGAAGGCTGTAGTCTGCTTCACTTAGAGCTGGAAGTATGGCAAGAAAAATGGTTCAGAGCTTCTTTCAGCTCAGCTCGTGGTAATTTGAATCTGAAATAAATTAATGGAGTAGTCCTGCTTACAGCTCATCAGCTGCAGAGGTGTTATTAAAGAACTGGTGTCCCTTTTCACTAAGAGCACCTGTATCTAAAGCCACGTTGTGATTGTTCAGAGGCGCAGGATGAGACTTCTGTGTCTCGAAGCAGAATAGAAAGCATAAATGTGTGGAACATCCCAATCATCGCACTTATTCTTAATTTCGTCTCAACAAGGTTACTCTTTCGGAAAACCATCGCAAAAGCAATCCACTCTTTTCAGTTAAAAGCCATTCATACGGTGACAAACCGCTGTTCTTCCATTTATATCTGTATTCATCCATTTAAACTGCAAAGATTTCCAGCTTACATCTTGGATTTATAGCCAGCTGGCTGCTATGTGTAATACGAACGTATTCTGACTGTGCATGAAACATTTTGTCTCATTTAACCCATAATTGTAATGCTCACTTTAGGCCACAGCTCACCTGCATGTGTTTAGCATTCACTGTGCAAGTTCCCAGAATCGTGGCTTGCTATCTGTTCGTGTGTGCGCAATCTACTGCTATTAGAGAAAAGTTAAGTAAAAAAAAAAAGAAAGACAAAAAAAATCTCCTGGCACTGAGCTGGATAAAATGAATATGTTCAAGATGGTGGGCCATAACCGAGCCAGCTCTTGTGGGATCGGTGCCCACTTTTTGGCATTTACAATAAACTTTGGAACAACTTTGTAACATGAATGTTTTAATAGCAACTGGGAAGGGGAGGGGGGGGGGAAGGCAGGGAAGAAGGACATATGCCCTCTTTTATTTATTTATTTTTATCTCTAAATGACTGCTAGATTACTGATTGTTCCAAACGCAGTCCACAAAGCTGTACCTGTTTGTTAGCAGATTTCGATGCTCACTCTGGGCTAAGGGAATTGACTTGAAGTGATATTCTGAATTACCATAAGTTACTCAAACATCAATGAGAAACTTACGTTCAACAAAAGGCTTAATATTAATATTTGTTACTGTACTTCGACACTGTAAGAAATACAGTATATAGTTATTTTTTCTTTGCTTAATGTCAGTGGGTTCTAAGAGGGGCAATAGAACTATTAATTAATAGCACTAGTTCTGGATAATATCACAGTAAGCAATACAAAATCTTCAAACGCGTTTGTTCTTGCCAGCTATCAAGAGGAACCTTTACATATTTTAAAGGCCCATTAGGTTTGTTTACATACTCAATTGAAGCTGGTATGCTTTGCTTTCAGTGGAGCTGCCACTGGCAGGGACTGCACCAAGCTTCTGTATTTGAATTTCCTGCCTGCTGCATGTGGTCTCTAATACACTGTCACCAGTACAGGGCAGCTTTGTCTCCCACTGACAGCACGTAGGACTCAAAACAGTGTAGTTCCCAAACCTGGGGATTCTGGGGGTTGCTGTCATTAAAAGAAAGAAAGAAAATAACTGGAAATACATATATCAGAAGCAATTTTCCACAATGAAAAAGGTGCTCAGGGAATCAAAACAGTGCCTTCAGGTATATTTTCCAACCGAACAACAAAAATGTGCTGTGCTTTAAATTGCACTAGCAATCTGGAAAGGATTTTCTGACTGGAGTTATGTTAAGTGTTAATAGTGAAACCTGGGTACTTTTTCCTTTGATCTCTCCTCTAGCTCATATAGAATAATAGGATCAAAATAAAAGGCTATTTATACAAACACCTTGTTCTTTTGATGTTAGCAGAAAAAATTCTGTCTGCAACTACAACTTAGCAGCCAGTGCATCTGCTTCTATTAGTTGGGCCTTCTAATTTGCCATGACTGGTAAGAAAAGGTATCTCGATCATTTTTTTGTGTGTAGTTCGTGAACTTAGCTATGATTTTTCTCCTAAGTGCCTTTAATTACATTTGCAGAAGATCTAAAAATAAGGTAAGCAGGACCAGTAAATGAGTGGCTGATACGTGTTTGTGTGCTGCTGCCTTTCAAAGTACACTATAGTTTGTCCCTTGACCACTGGGGCAAGTACATTCAATGGGATGGCGCTGACTAGAGAGACTGTAAAAAGGATTAAATTAAAACTGGGGCAGTTGAGGTAAAGATAGGTGCTGGATTTCATAACCCTGCTTTCTCCATCCGCAGTTTCCATTTCTGATGTCTGAGGTGGGAAACAAGCTTTTGTCTTCATTGCCCACCTCTACAGGAGAGACTGTAGAAGTGTTGTAGCTGGTAGCTGATAATTGTAGGTCTGCTTTGCTATTATGCAAAGATCTACAAGACAGATAACCTACAGATCAGCATGAATAACTCTTAGCTAATTGTTCCCCAGGGTTGATCAGTAGTGTTTCTTTAGGAGTCATTATTGTGAGCACTTATTTAAAGCGAAGCTACTTCTTTCAAATCCCTTAATAAGATTGTTCTCCACCATAGGCCTTGAGTGCACAGAAACAGCTGAGTTGTGTTTATTGTGATGATTGATGGTGTTTCGTTGCGATCCCAGCTTCAGTTGTGACCTCCAAGAGTGGATGAGATGGGCATGAAGCTCTGTGCCAAATGAAAGCAAATAAACTGAAGTCCTGCCTTTCACCAGTGTTATAATTGCTGCTGTCCAGGAAGAGGGATTAGCGTGTGTGGACACAAGCTAGAAGAGACCCAGTAGCCAAGCAATATCTTGGGTGTCGAATGTCTCTCTAAGGCCTTGCATCCCACTGTAATTTATATTTAGCTATTAAGCTTATTAGATAGAAGCAGTCAGCTCATTGTACGCCGTTTGTGAGGGAAACCTCTATGTAAGTGCTGGGTAAGTGCTTAGGCTCTCACTGTCACTGCAGTTGAGGTTGCCACACGTGAGCTGTGACAAAGTTTGCTGCTCTGTCAAAAAGCCAGCTCTTCATTTCAGTGGAACACAAGGCTCTGTTCATCTCAGCAGTTCTCATTTCACGTGTCTGAGCACTGTACGAGGTCCCAGAATTCTATGCTTCCAGACCAGACTTTTGCATCAATTCAAGGAGCGATGTGGGACTCTTTGGAGGAGTAGTCAAAGTAAAAGAATTACAGAGACTATTCGTTTTTCTGCTTACAATAAAAATGTGGTTGCCCTAGTTCTGTGGTTACCATGAAACTAATCTGCTCTGTCATGAAGTTGGTGGGGTATAAGTTAATACCAGGTAGTAAAGGAATAATAATGAACTAAAACAGCAAAGGCATGGTCTTTTATGGTGAAACCAGTCTGATCCTATTGCAGTCTAAGGACCTACTGCAAATAGTATTTGCTGTTGCCTGGATATGACCAATTTACATATATACAAAGTCTATGAGTTAAGCCATAAAAATATACTTTGTATTTTACTCTTTTTTTTTTTTCTTTTTTTTCCTTGAAAGTAATTTGCTATTGTTCAAACTTTCAGCTTTCACTGTTTTTGTTTCCAAAGCCCCAGAAGGAAGAGAAAATAACAAAAGTCCGTAAAGGCAAAAGGGATATGTTCTCATTTCAGTTCACAGAATTTCCTGCCTTTAAACAATACAAATATATGCCCTTAGGTTTATAACGTGCTGGAAGGATACTGCATCCTTGGAGCAGATCTAATTAAAGGCAAGTCTGCTATAGGAACAGAGAGTTTCACCAGCAAGCCCCATATATCTCAGTGAGAATTGACCAGGCTTTAACCATGTTGCAAAGCCTTACAAAATTCTGAAGTGTTCACTCCCGTAAGTGAATAAATGTTAAGAAATTGCAAGTAAATGCTAAGCTGTGTTGAACACAACTAAAATCTAATGCTTAATAATTGTGCCCCATGTGAAATAACTACGAAACCTAACTCTGAAATGTATTCACAAGCAGAATAAACATGTACATTCACTGTGTAAAACCCTTTAAAGTACATTGCTTCCCTTAATTGCAATGATATTCCAGAACCAGAAGGCATTGCTTTCTGACACTCAGTACTGGAGAACCCATGGAGCATGGGCTCAGCTGGCATTTGTTGTGAGTAGAAAGAGAATGGCAGGTAGGGGTACCACCATCCAATATGGTGGCTTGGGTATTGAATTCTTTGCCTTAATTAAGTTCTTCTATTTTGGTTTTCTCATTTGCCACTGAATTCTTATGTACCAGCCTTTCTTCCACCACAGACCTTTCTCAGTAGAGACCTGTGAGTACCATTCTGTGAGCACTCGTTTCCACGATCACTTGAGGTGTCTCCACGTGAACAGTTTTTAGGGTTGTAGGTGTAAGGCGTTGGGTTGAACTGTTGGGGTTGAGCTCCCTGCATCCCCACAGGCTTATTTTTTTAATGCAGTAATATTCATGCTCATCTGTGTTGATATTGTCTTGACTTAAGCTTCAGTTCTGGTACAGCAAAGGTGTAAAAATATATCGTACAGTAGCACGTTTTCACATGGAGTCCTTGTATTGGTGAGTGGTCCTCATGGCCGGAGGCAAATGGGCTGGACCTTATGATTTAAATGTCCTGTGGATGGTGTAAGTGTGCGACAGTCCTGTGCTTTTCTTATTACATGAATGTACTCCTAACAAAATGTGGTTTAGATTTTGATGTGCATAAAATTATTATTTTTAATTAATTTCTTCAGCATTTCAGATAAAGTTTACTTCGGCTAAACCTCCCAGTGAAAGTGGGCTTCGTTGATTATTTGCTTCGTGGGGTACCTGAGAAAGTGTTAAATAATTAAGGTGAAATATATGTTCATAGAGTCATAGTGCTTTCCTGAGCAGCACACACTAGTTTGCATTTGGGCATTTGAGTGAATGATCAGAACCAGATGTGAGCAAGTGGAACATTTTACATAAATTTATTAAAATCATTATTTACCTGTAAGTTATAAGAAGGGCTTAGTTGCACGAGTTTGTTGCCAATATGTTCTGCCAATAATCTGCCAAAAAGCAGCTTGCTGGCAAAATGACTGAAATGGTTAGCTTATGCTTGCACAGAACATTACAACCCTGAGTCAAATGAAAACCTACTATAAACGAACTCTTTGATGCTGGATTCGCTGGAATATGTTATTGATATATGCTCTACAGTTTATATAGATTATGTATACTGTGCAAGAAGTATGGATATCTATTATGCATAACTTGATATGTAATCATTCAGGACACTTATTGTTTTCAGTATTTGCCGTGAATAAGATCACACAGTGACTGGTTTTAAAAGAGAGACTCTTCACGTGCAACCCAAAGCACTAAAATACAAATACTATTCGTTCAATTAATACAGAACGGCTATTGAAAATGTAAAATATCTGACATCTATACAGAGTAATTCTAAAGGCAACTTTTCTTTTAGGAACAGTTTACACATTACATAAACTCATATTTTTCATCCAAGTATCATTTCGAGAATAGCAAGCTTAAATATTGGAGGCCATAGGGAAACATAATATTACGATAATGTTCTTTGGTGCGGTTTGGAAGGTTTTAGGAAACATTTGGAAGTATTTTTCTCATAAAGTCACTTAACTATTGAAGTGTTATGATAGCACTCCCTTCTGCATTGCGTGTGTTGCAAAACAGCCTGGTTAAAGGGGACAACCATTCCATATATCCTGATTAGAAGGATTTCCACAAGGCAGGAAATTATATGCTGCAGGATCCTGGCATTAGTTTTAATTAAAAAGAGAAAAGAAAAAAGAAAAGAAAGGAGTAGATGTTTTAAGGTGTGATGCAAGTTTTCAAATACTAATTCCCAATTCAGTTTAGCAAGACGTGATACTGTTATTGTTTGGAGTTACATGTGAAATTTGCATTTTCTAAATAAGAGCTTGAGCCGTGCTGGGTTTTTTTTTAAGTAAGCAGTAATAAACATGACCAATCCTTTAGGATCCTAAAGAACCTTAAAAACCTTGTAATTCTCAGAAGCTTAACCTTTCTTTCCATAGTGTAATTCATTTGTTTGAACTTTTATGGAAGCAGAACTTAAGCTCGGAATTTCTGAATTTATCCGTTGTTACCAAGATGAATCTTGCTGCTCCAAAAATGGGTCTGTTCCTTTGCAGTGCTGGTGTAGCAGATCTGCACAGTGGTGATGTTTAATTAGAGAGAAAATGAGGAAAAAAAGCTCCCAATTGATGCTTGTCTTTACACCTTGCAGAAAATAACGCGTAATTTGTTTTTGTCTGTGTTATCAAATCTGTATTGCAGCTCATTGCCATCATTCCAAGGAATTTTGGACTTATCATGATTTCATGTGTTGAGGATGGTGGTCTTATGAATTACAGCTCTGCACAGGGTCTTATGTTTCGCTTTGAAGGGTTTCGGGGAACTCAAGATGTGAATTCAGTTATTTAGAGGCAGGCCCGTCTTCCTTGAAGACAGAGCGAGTTTTGCTTGTGACATCAGTGGCTGCAGTCTCCCTTCCAGTAATAAAGTGCAGAGTAATCAACATCTGCTTGGTTTTGCTGACCTAAAGCAATTAAGACATTGTTGAAATAATTTGTCGGCAGTAAATATGTAAGAGAATGGAATGATCCCACAAGCACTCAATTGGACTCGACATGCTTTTGGCTCACATGATGTACATGAAGAGCGGCGGCGTGGAGGGCTCAAAACCAGGGAAGCATAGACTTTCAGGGGCTGTATTTGTTTTGGAGTCGTTTCACCTGCCTTTCTTCCTGTTTTGCATAGCTTCACTGCAGGCTTATGTTTTTGAAGTTGGTACCTTTCCGTGTATTTTGGGAAATAATTGGTTTTAGAGCACTTCTAGTTAAAATCCAAGTCATCTTGTATGTAGGCTTTACGCTGCAGCTTGGGCTGTGATCTTCATGTTAGGAATTCAAATGTAACACTTGGGGGAAAGTTGAAAGTTGAGTTGACCATCCTCCCTGACTTGAGGTGCAGGTATTGCAGCTTAGGGAATGAAATAATAGGAGCATAGTTGAATCCAAGTGAGAGTAACCTGGGAAAAAAATGCAAGTGCTAGCAGGGGAATTTCTTGGCAGTGTCAAATAGGAATACTAGATATTGAGGGATTTTGCTCAGGAATTACTTGGAAACATAGGTGGAAGTTAGGGTTCGAGGAATGTGAGAATTATCCTGTTTCTATTCTACTCTCCTGAGATCTTTCTTCTCCCCGCTCCAAAGGACTGCACATCCAACTTGAGCCAAAAGCAACCATGTGCAGTTGCCCTGGATCCAGCCTCACTTCCCTGCGAGCAGCTCTTGCATCCTACCTTCCAGGCAGGCACACCTCCAGGGCTTGTTGTGTCCAGCTGATCTCTTGCCGAAATGACAATGATTTTGGCCATGCCAAGATGCAAAACCTACGTCTTTGGCCTTGACCATAGTCAGAAAGTTTATGGGATGCGGCTTTTAGCAACCTGATAGAATTGGATGGGCTTTGGGTAGGAGACTGGAAGTGATTTCCTGACTCTGTTCTGTGTTTCTCATGTCATGGAGAAGACAGCTAAGAGAAGATAATGACAGGGGGGAAAGAGCACTTCTCAAATATTTTAATGCTTCTGTATATTTTACTTTGCTCACAGGGAAGAGGTGCTGTTAGCACTCCAAATCTCTACATAAACCCTACTTATTCTACCCAGGAAAATGTATGTTCAGCTGTGGGAAGACGTGCTCAGCCTCAGTCCTTGTATTTTCTTTTGCCTTGCCCTTCCCAGTGCTTAATCTTGGCTCTGTTCAGTTTTCTTTCTGCTCTCTCTCATTGCTCCTAATCCGTGTCCATGCTTATAAGCCCCTAATATTTATATGGCATTATCTGTGTTAGAGATTACTGCTGACAAGTAATCTCTTCCCTCTTTTGAATGAAGAATTACGAGCATTGCTGAAGATCAGAAAGTGAAATTAGATCCCAGAAAGTATTTGACAACTTCAGTTAACCCTAATATCAAATTCCTTAAATATTGGGAATCTCCTTTCGGGCTTTTAGGTTCCAGCTGTAACACAGCACTGGGATACCTGACCAACAGTTCTTTCTCACAGCTGAACAAAATGTGTCTGTAATAAAAAAAGAAGTCACTAAAGACGAGTCTTCAAGATGTGTCACTTCATAGAATCATGGAATATTTGGGATATTCCTGGTAATGATGGGAGCAATGATTCAGGCTGAACATTAGGAAATATTACTTCTCAGAAAGGGTGGTCAGGCACTGGAATTGACTGTCCAGGGAGGTGGTGGAGTCAGTGACCCGGGGGGTGTTCAAGGAAAGACTGGATGTTGTGTTGAGGGACATGGTTTAGTGGGAGCTATTGGTAATAGGTGAACGGTTGGACTGGATGATCTTTTAGGTCTTTTCCAACCTTGGTGATTCTAGGATTCTATAATTTTAAAAGAGATCCACATCACTTTCAGAACTGTCTTTAACTTTGCTTGTTATAGATGCCTTTGAGGTTCCCAACTGGGCAGTGGTGTAGAAATCCTGCATGCTCTGCATGCTCTTGATGATTAACACTGGCCGAGATCTGTGCAGGTACCGGTTGGAGAGATGACTCAGTCTGAAAGGTGGCAGGGAAAAATAGAAAGAATGAATGTGAATTTGGAAGAAGAAAAGAAGAATGGCTGGAGCAAATATGCTACGGAGAGAATGTAAACAGAAAAAAAAGTGTTAACTATACATTGCCTTTCTGCAGTATGCATTTGGGAAAGGCACACGAGCAGGTTTAGAAGACTTTGTGTTACTATTTTATTTTCAAGTCATTTATTTAAGTGTCATAAAGAACATTAGCTAGTGGCTAGGGACTACAGTATCCATTATATTATTCCAATCATGTGGACAGGTTTATACTGGCTATGATTTACAGTGGTCTTTCTGCAGTTAAAATTGTTATATTCAGGTACAACATTTTATACACGGTTGTATTTAGTAGAATCCAAGTGGCTGAACACAGACACGTCTTCCAATCAAAGTCCAAAAAATTAATGCTTTTACATGAACGCTGGGTCTCGCAGCGAGAGCTGTTTATGGCTCTCTGCCTACATCCTTTATCATGTCTCTGTTGTTGTTAGTAAAATATACAGAACTACTTTATGCCAAAACAATGGAAGTTAATGCAGATAACTTGTTCCAAAGTTAACCATCAAATAAATCTTTTTTCTTTCTTTTTTTTTTTTTTAACTGTTAAGTGAAATGGTGTTCTAAAACTTTTTAAAATTGTCAAGATGATGGATACTGTGTGTGTAATACAAGTAAATACAACAGAATTGATTGCACACATATGTCTTAAATAAAAGGTTATTAAATAGTTTATTCGGGAGAGAAATTAGTGAAGTTTTATCTAATATTACTAGAAATGGTGGAGCAGATTTATGAGGACTGAAAACGAAGGAAAAAACCTGTTCTGATGTAGAAATGGTGCAGTGAGGGGTAGATTGGCTGGGAGATTAAACACAGACAACGAGACAGAACACTTAGGTGGTCCAACCTTTAGTGCATGAAGTAGTTCTTCTCATGGCAGTGGTTTTTCAAAGTCAGTTAAATATGATTGGATGAATCCGTACTCTTGACTCTCTTACAGGCCTGTTGGTTTAAGGGAAATCTCCTTACCTATTTTCACCTCCCCTTTTCCCCAACATAAATATATGAAAATACATCCTTGCATGGGTGCCAGGTAACTTAACTAAGTTTTGTGTCATCTTACAAGGATTTTACAAATGAAATAATTGAGTAAAATAAAATACATAGTGACATTATGATGTGTTCTAGGGTTCGGATCCTTGTGACCCAACGGCTTTAGATAATTCAGCTTAGGCTGCCACTTACCTGTGTCAGTCCTATGAAACTTGATGGTGGCTGGAGATATCCATGTCTTGAGCTTAACCACCAAAAGTGAGGTGATATCTGCAATGCTGACCTAACTTTTAAGAGTGTGTGTGTGCTTAGTAGCCAGGCACATAGGAATACAGGCAGCCATACCAAGTTGATACCAAGAGGGCCCGCGTGTGTTCAGAGGTGTTCTGTTGCAGGTCAGGGTGATTCCAGCATTTAAGGATATTTGTTTTGACAAACAGTTCGTTCACAACTCGGAAAGGAGCTCTTGCTTTGATCGAGCAAAACTCTGAAGAACTGTGGAGGAGGTTGATAAAATGGAGCAAGTGTTCGCTTTAGTAAACAGTTCAATAAACAGGCTATAGTGTGTAAACATTTGGAAATTAAAAGGAAACAGAAAATTTAAATGTCTCTGCTTATCTGGAAGAGCCATAGTCACACTGAAGGGCATGTAAGTAAATAATATTTGGGTAAATTAACTTGAGGTACAGACAGACGTTTAGAGTGAGGATCCCATGATGGCAGCGCATGTAGTTCTCTTTATGTTAATGTAAAAGAGTTGCGTTTGAATGGATGGGCTTTGCTTGAGTGTTTCCTGAGCAAGGACCACGATTCATCCATCCCTACTTTAACTCCAATGATGAAGTATATCTGCGTTGTTGCATTTTACATATTACAAAAGGAGTTCAGCTCTGTGCAAGTGCATCCTGTTGTTGGAAGGGATTTCTGTTTTTAAGTTTTGATTCGTCTTCTCAGATGATTGTTGCAGAAATCAGGAAAGGATAGTAGGATAAAATCCCTCTTCCGTGCCACAGGAACATGTTTGGTCCGTGTTATTAGACAATATATCGTCTTTCTGTATTAGCTTTCACTTAGCTGAGACGAAGGCACTTGCTGGTGTCAGCTTAGGGATAGACAACACTCACATTATGTCGTTACACCACCGTGTTTGGCATTTATTAGCACTCTTAGCTGTAGTCTGAGCAAAAGTGCCAAGATTTCACTGGCTGAAATAACAGAAATTGCCTTTTTACTTCCCAGAGATGTTTCCTTAATTTTATTTTAGTAGAGAAGTAGTTTTGTAGCTAATGCCTGTGCTGTTAGCAGTGTTGTAGTTCAGAGACCTTTGGATCCCCAGCCAGTGAATGTTTCACAGGCACCGTATTCTCTAAGATATATATGCAGTGTGTTACTGAGTGGAGTTGTTGCTTGAATGGATGTATGATACCAACTGGTTTTTGTCTTTTCATTTAATATTAATTGATTAAAAAATGCCAAGTGTGACTGCAACCCAGTGTAAATACTGTATAGATTTTTCTCTTCCTTTTGCTAACAGGTTCATGCCAGAGCATAAGCTTGCCCATTTGGAAAACATAATTGGTGTTAAAAGAAATGGAGATTCTTATCAACGTGAGGGCCTGCCTGGACAGCAGAAGAGCAGAGCTTTGGGAGGCTTAATGAAAAACAGCAATGAGCATCGTGAGTCTGGACTTTGTGAAACACAGCCTGGACTTTGTACCACACAGCATGAGGGACTGCATTCCCCATTAACAGCAGCAGGGAGATTGAGCCAGTCTGAAGCATCAGAAAGTACAAATCCTTGTCAAGAAGAAGATAAGCAACATGTGACTTTTAACCTCTGTAATATCTGGAGTGGAACGGACTATCAGCAGAGACCTTTACATGTTGTCTGGCCTCACAGGTGGTAAGTGGTGAACAAATCAAAATACTGTACCTTCAAAAGATTTATGAATTTGCCTTGGTACCATTTCTGTGACTTGGCTGTCAAGTGTGGAATAATTTCCTAAATACAGACTGACTTTACACATGGACGTACAGGGAAAAGACACGTCACTGGCATCTGATTATTCAAAATAATTAATTTGAGTATACATTCAGTCATGCTAACCAGACATTTAACTATTCATGCTAATGATTCCTCTTTCTCTGCCCAGGAAAAAGATACCACTACAGCTGAATCGATAAAGCTTAATTGTGGCAACACACTTCGTATGTGAGGCAATATATGCCTATACCTAATGTTATTTAAATTATCTTGATTACTTTAATGCAAAAGATTAAGTGTAAAGATACATTGGAGATCTGATGTGAACTCTCTACCTACATTTTAAGAACACCTAGAAAGACACATAGAAAGAGTCTGTGACCGTATTAACAGTGAGGC